>NC_056498.1:93050375-93068247 GCF_014905685.2 Nematolebias whitei
GGGGGGACTGTAGTGAACTTGACCTGATGTCAAATCAATGACCTTAGGATCATATGGTCAGAAACTGTCATTTCATTGATCTGCATCCAGAAATACAGTTTGACCCATCCTGAGACTTTCCTTCTTGAATTAATCAAGTGGAAAAGACAATTCTCTATGATCATTACTATTTTACAAATGTTTGATAATCAAATTGTGTTAGTTCAAACAATGTTTACATGTTGAAGTGAACTACTCATTTTTATTTACTTAAACAGTAGTAATGATTTTTATTCCTCATTCAAAGAAGAAATCAGGGTAATATGCATTTCTTGATTTTTCTGTCTTCAATGAGCAAATTTGTAAGTGTGTTAAAGTTCGAGCTTCGGTCAACTAAAAAGTTTACTGAAAAGAAATGTCATGTTTAACTTTTACAGCAAGATACAGGAGAGGTGGCACCACGAAGTCTGGTTTTTCCATGATATCTTTCTGTCTGTTCTTAAACAATCCTTGACTTTCCATAACACCTTACATCACAAACCACACCTCTGTTCTGGTCCATCCACGAATCAGAAAGCTCTCAAATGAACCGGAAGTATACCCCGTTTAAATGTGGCAACTTCCCAGTTCAACAGTAGAGTTGAGGATGGAAGAGTTTCCAGAGTTTTGAGAGTTCACAAAGAGTTCCAGAAGAGTTCTTGGAATCCAGAATGCAGAGCGTTTGGGAGTTCATGGATGCTGCTAGACCAAACAAGCTAAACCAGAGACGATTTTGGGAATTATAACTTCTGTTTGGATAACCTCGCACGACTCTCGAGGTATTTTAGCTGTTCTCAACGGAGACGCTGAAAGTGGCTGGAAGTAGGACTTCACGCCGACCTGATCTATCTTCATAAAGGTAAAAGTCGACCTTCACCCAAAAGTGTACTGTTTGGGACAAGCTGATTTCCAAAGAGCGTGCTGTTCTGGTTAAAACAGATAAATTCCCTCACACATCTCTCTGTAAGATAAATCTCAATTTTCCATCTTCAAACTCTCCTTTTTGCTAGAAAATTAATCCAGATGTTTTCATTAATGTCTGTGGTGAAGCAACGGAAAACCATGGCCGTATGGTTTTCCTGGTTGTAAAACTGATTGATTAATTATGCTGTTGTTATTTTCATATTTTGCCAAATTAATGTAAATGTTTGATGTTAAACTTTGATTCTGTAAATAAATGACCGCATTCATTTTGATGGGTCAAAGATAAATAACGTCTCTCGTTACATTTCTGTTAAATTCAATGCACGCATGTTACACAGTTCAGAAAAATGAAGAACCCGTTTAATGTATGAATATATCTCAGCATCTGTTCATACTACACATTTATTCAAAAACAGTATGTAGCTTGAATTAACCACCTTTTTCTTCTTTCTAGTGAAGAGAAAGAGAAAAGAGTCCAGTAAAGAAAAGTCTTATTTCATCACTGAATGAACATGAAGAACTGAACCGGACGCAGCAGGAACAACACTTGTGTCTTCTTCTGGATGAAGCCCGTGAGACGAGGGACACACAGATACACAATCATTAGTTGGAGGCTGTATTTTTATTTTTGTACATTTTTCACTTCTTACTTTTCATATTAAACAATTTTTTTCTTAAGTGGTGTCCTTGAACATTAAATTTCCTAAACAAATTTTACAATGTTAAGTTCATATAGTGTTTGTTTAAATTCATACTGGAAGTTGAGAAGAATTTCCAATTGCATTTGATCTTTAATGAATCCTAAGAAAAGATTACCAGAATCTGCTCAACTGTTATTATGTTATAATTTTTTGGTTCTAGGATGAAGTGACACAAAAACAGTCAAAAATTCAGAAAGGACAGTTATCAATTATCAGTCATCAGTTATCTTTTAGCAGTTATCGTTTATCGTCCGTACAACTGTGGCCCGAGAGATTCAGCTGAAAGTCCTGGTGCACCTTTTATTTCAACCTGCAGAGATTTGAACAGCTGATCTGAAGCAAACAGGCAGGAGTTCACCTGAACTGACCACTCCTGCTGTGTTTGATGGTCTCCTCCTTCGCTATCCGTCTGTCCATCCATCCATCCTCTTCTGCTTCAGGGTTGTGGGAGCAGCATCTTCACCAGGGAGGCACAGACATCAACAGCCTCCTCTTCAACTCTTCTAGGACCCCATGGTGTTCACAAACCAACTGACTAATTATTAATTAATATCCTGATGCTGCTCAATAATCCAGGTAGAAAAATCTAAAAAAGTTAAGTCTGGTCCTCTGGACATTCACAAAACAAACAATACAGTTTATAATAAATAAACTAAATGTTTTTTGTTAGTTTTGTTTTTTGAATGTCCAGAGGACCAGACTTTTTTAGATTAATAAGTAATAAATTTATGTTTTAATTTAATGAAAGACAAATCTTTAAAATTCAAGGACAAAATTTAATCTAATTGTTTTCAAGTCTGTATCTTATTGTAAAAGTAGTTTCAAAGATTACAGCACAGTGTGATGTTTTGCAATTTTAACATGAACCTTGTGCATATCTGTAAATAATAAAAGTGAAGATATTTTTAATACATCTTTATTGTAAAAATCTATACTAAAATGAAAAACACATGGATTTAAAGAAGGCAGGAAGGCAGTAAGGTAGGATTATGAATCAGGTTTAAAAGTTACAGCTCATGAGGTACTCCATTAGAGCATGACATCTTTTCCACAACATCCTGTGACAAAACCTTCAGGGTGTTCTTCTTCTAATACATTTAGTGGCTAGTAAGTAGCTTAAGGGAGCACTACCGCCACCAGGTGGTAAGATGAGTTGGATTCTAGTCCCCGCCTACAGAGCCGGTCCAGAAATGTACATGGAAACACAACAGACCCGAACCGATCTGAACCAACCCGAACTGATCTGATCCGCTCTGTGACGGTGGAAAAGGGGCATAAGATGCACACACACAGGCCCGTTTGAAAGGCACACACGAAGAAAGGGAGGAAAGCAGAGCAGAAAATGTTCTTTTCTATAAAAAGTACCAGTTTCAGATGAATGAGAAATATGTGGTTATAATAAAATCAATAAACAAGTAGATAATCAAGTGATATTATAAACTTTGTGATTTTAGAATGTAATCTTTATGATTTTACAATGTAATCTGTTTTTAAGCTTATTCATGATGAATGTTGGAAGGAAAAAAACCTGTAGCTTTGTGAATGTTCTGGAAAGATGTCATGAGCAAGGGTGTTACACAAGGGGAAATTCCCAGAATACAGCTCTGAGCCAATCAGCATGGGACAGCACAGAAAGACTGTGCATTATTGAACAAAATACACCCAGATTTTAATAGGCATTAGGAATGACTGGCAAAATATCATAAGAAGCCTATAAAATCGGACCAAGGTCCAGCCCAAAAGGGATGGGTTAAGCCTGATGGGGTGATCCAGTCTGAGATGTCAGTCAAAAGCCCAAGCTATATAAACCACAGATTCAGTGAAAACTCTGCTGTTTGGGGACCCACTTCACAAAGCGAAGGAGCTCAGGATAAGATCCGAAGAACCTCTGGACTAATTGTGGATTAATAGGGCAATTTTGAACGTTTTTTGCTGGAGGAGAACTAGGGTGAAATCTGATGGAATAAGTTTCTTTTTTGGAACTATTTCTTCAAACTCAACAGCCCAGATTAAACCTAAAACCCTTTTTCTTCAAATTCAACCAGATCAAGGACCAGGAGTGGCCCACATCCGAACAAGAGATGGGGAAATCTGCCTCTTACTAATTCAGAAAACATGGTAAGGGGACGCTCCTTAAAATTGATCCTTAATGAAACCTTATCCCAAATTTTAGCAGTGGTGTATGAATTGACAAGCAGAAAAATCAATTATATTAAAAACCTGGTTGCTCAGAGTTGTAGAAGGGTCTTCTTTGTGGTGAGGAATAATCTGTTGGGGCAGGTAGAGAGAGTAGGTAAACTGTGTGGGTACTTGTGTTCCTGAGGGAGACTGCACATGGCCAGCTGGACTGAAGGAAGTCCGACGCCGGGCAGAGAGGAATCCAAGCGCCTGTCTTAAACCCATCCACAGTGACTGAGATCTACCTTGCCCAGGAAAGGTCAACAACTAAAAAAGGGGACTAAGGAGTGAGAATTATTCATCATGTAATCTCTGTGTAATCCAGTGTAATCATTATTGTGCTATACTGCTGTTCCCCTGCAAAAGTTATTGATTAAGGCAAAGCAAAACGTAAAATTCTGGATTCTTATTTCAAACATACCTTTTGTTCTTGGAAGTGGAAAACTTGGTTCAATGAAACAACAGAAGCATGTGGGAGATTTTAAACGGTTTTATTAGCTTTTGATTATAAAACAACATCCATGAGTCTTGTGCCTAGGCTCTAAAAATCACTAGATCAATTAATTGTATTGCTAAATCAGGAGATGAGCTACCGTTAACTTGAACTCCCTCTTCTGCCAAACGTCCCCACTCCGGCTGCTAGGTCGGGCGAGGCACGAGGTGAAAGTTTGGGTGTGGCGCAAGGATCGGAGGTAGTTAACAGTCTGGGTGAATCATCTCAACACAGCCTTAAAACTAAAACTGTCCTAGGAAACGGCTGCGGGTAATACCTGAGCCATAGGATTAGTTTTGAGACCCGTTGGAGGAGAGGCTGCGGTGAGGGCGTGGCACGTGTCCTGTGCCTACCTCACTCGGGCAAGCGAAACAAGAGACAGAAAATACATTCACATGCCTTAGAAGAAGGGGCCGAGGTGGACCGGATCTCATCAGGTGGTTGAGAGAACATCGCACGCCAGCGGAGGAGCCAAACCCATCACTGAACCAAGTTGGGATCGATCTGGTTGATGAAAGCCCCCATTTTGTCAGGACGGGTGAACTGACTGATCCCACTGTATCGAGACCAGTGACTCGATAAGCCCAGAAGCCCCCACCTCCAAAAAAGCCCCATTTCACCCCCTTTTTACCACACTTTGTCAGGGCAATTGGCCTGACACAAGACAGTCTGGGAAAGGAGACCGGAGTCTCCAAGCCCTGACACATATTCATGAAAAACCTGAACTGAATTTATACCCCCAAAGTAAAACGACAAGATGGACACGCTGACTTAGGCCTCCAGTGCACACACGTCCTTAGAAAAGTTCAAAACATATTGACATAGAGACTCTTACACACATGAAGAAATCTCCGCGGTCCTACAAAATTCATCACCGCTGAGCAACAAAGGACCCCTCACCTGGGAGGGCCTCCCAACTCATCGAAGCGACGAAACGCTGAGGGAAAAATTGATGTTTGTTGTTGCTTTTTATTTGGTCATTTCAAAAGAACAGAGTACAATAGTTTTATTACCAGAACTAATAGTTAAAATAGTCACAATGCTTAACACTCAGACCTAAAAACCTGTTCTAGATTATTCTTTGTACAAAAAAAAGAGAACACTCGGGTGTGTCACCTTACTTTTCTGCTGATTTCTTCTATCTTTATTATTTTAGATTAGCTTAAAGTGATGATTTAATTATCTTTGCAGTTCATAAAACAAAAACTACTGCTCGCTCATAAAGAGCCCACGTAATTCTCTTGTTGCTTGGTTTTTGTGTTTTGAGTGATTTCTGTTTTTGATTTACTTGTTCCGGGGGCCTACAAGCTGAAGATGCTGAGTGAACCTGTGTGTCCAGGGTCACCGTCAGAAAGGGCCTGAGGTGATGACGTGTTTTTCTCCTACGCTCTTACCATCAGCCCGGGGGGGGGGGGGGGTGTTCCGCGTCATTCACACAGAATCTTCTGCTAAACGAGAAGCCCACATAAATGCATGACTTGCTTATGGTAAAACTTAGTTTTAAATAATAAACAGTAGGGAATGCTGGATAAATTAAAAATGTTATCATTTAAAACTGTTTTTAGACTTCTTACTATTTTGTTTAAAACTCCAGCCGTGTGAACTGAAGCCCAGCTGAAACCCCAAACATCCAGAGTTTTGTTCTCAGCTCATGTGCATGTGTACTAAGACCACAGACCTTGGGTTTTTAAACAACCATGGCTGTTATTCAGATCTGACCTCGCTATTCTGCTATCCTGTGTCCGTATCAAACTCTCTGTTAGTAATCATTTTTGTGTCTCCGCTGCGTCGGAGAAGTCTGTATCTGCTTATTTGTGTCTTGTTTCCCACACCCTCCTCCACCTAATAAAATACGAGCGTCTCAGTCGGACCGTCGGACTTCTTCCCTTGGCATTAGAACTCCCACCTCTGCAGAGGGCCTTTTTTAAGAAACTTACGCTTGTCTTGTGTGAATTCTTTTTAGGTGTTATCAGGAGAATAACCCTTAAAGGTGTTATCAGGAGAATAACCCTTTCAATTACTACATAAATCAAACATACATTTTATGAGCCAGGGTGTTAACATGGCTTCACAGATTGATATAAAACGTTGGTTACGTACTGTAACCCCAGATTCTATGAGTATAAGCGTAGCCCTTTAAGGCTGTCGCTGATGGGTTATCCCGTTATGAAGCAAAAGCTTGCCCAAAAAATGTCTTGTCACTCAGCTCCCCATGTGCGTAATTACGCATTGCGTAATTATGTGTGCCATGCACAGACACGTTGTGTAACTACGCGTTCTGACCGCATGAATGCCCCGGAAAAAAAATTCAACGGGGAGGGAAAATATGCTGAAAAGAGCCATGAACCAGCCGGTTACGGATGAACAGTATGAACAGATTAATAATAACAGGAGAGCTGATTATTAATCAAATGAACTGATTGGTAACGATAATCATGAACTGATTAGTAACAATAGAACCAAAATAACAATCACAACTTGTGACTGATACCAACATCTCACACTGTAATACATGCAGACAGATGTGAGTTAAACGGAGTTCCATGAAACAACAATATTCATTCTGTAAACACTAAGGACAGAATGTGTCATGGAACGAACCATCACATCACGTAGATAAAAGCGAATGAATGAGCAGGGTGTTGACCACGCGGCCGCAGTGCAAAATGTCCTGCATTGTCATACCATTATGCAAGGCAGTCGAAGATGCAGTACCCCTGGTCGAGTGTGCTGTGAGGTTGACAGGAGGCTCTAAATCTGATGCTCTGTAGGCTTCAGAAAAGGCCTCACACAACCAGTGTGACAAGCGCTGGGTGGATAACGGGCGACCTGCAGGTGTATCTCTATAATGCACAAACAAATGTTGAGTTTGATGCATTGCAGCTGTGCGTGTTAAGTAGCACATCAACGCCCGCACCGGACAGAGAAGATGGAAAAACGCCTCTTCTTCTGATTTGTGGGGAGAAGAGAAAAAAACTCTCCAACGATATCACCTTTGATTTAAAAGAGCTCGTGATGTTTTAGGCATAAAGCTGGATTTGGTCTTAAATCAGCTGAGCTGCCGTCAGCCTGAATTCTGAGACATGACGGAACGACAGAGAGGGCAGATAAATCACTCACTCTCTTAGCGGATGTTAAAGCCAGCAGCAGGTCTGTTTAAAGAGACAAGAATTTAATTAAGACCTGATCCAGAGGCTCAAATGGAGCTTTGATCGGGGCTCGCAGGACCAGCGTTAAAACCCACTGTGGAGCAAGTGGGTGAAACAGGCCTGCGTCTCTGTACACCTTTTAGAAAACGCTTCATCAGCAGATGATTAAAAGCTGTTCCGTTTCCGAGCCCTTCGTGGCAGGAAGAGATGACTGCAGCGTACGTTTTAATCGTGCTGGACGCCAAATTTCTGTCCAACAGCTGTTGTAGAAAGGACAGCATGCCACCTAGTGGACATGAGATGGCCTCTACATCTTTCTCTGTACACCAGCGCTGAAAAACTATCCACTTTGATGTGTACAGCGATGTGGTAGATGCAGCACGTGAATCCTGGATTGTGCGCACTACATCCTGTGGGAGACCCATCCTCTCTAAGCGGATCCGCTCAGCGGCCAGACCCACAGGTGCTGGCCTATTTCTGGGTAACTCCTGATCGCTCCTCCTGCCTGGAGGAGAGCATCCTCCCTTCACGGCAGTTTCCACGGGAGCCCCGACAGCAGGCATTGCAGGACTGGGAACCATAGTGCTTTCACGCGCTCGGGGGCCATCAGGAGAGCTGTCGATCCCTCCTCCTGAACTCGGTTCAGGAACCGTAAAATCAGAGGCGGTGGAAGAAACGCGTACAGAAGCGTTTTGGGCCATGGCTGTGGGGGAACGCATCCACCCCCAGCGGTGGTTCGTCCCGCGGGCTCAGAGAAAACCATAGTTGACACTGAGCGTTTTCTCGTGTCGCAAACAGGTCCACAGCTGCTTTGCCAAATTTCCGCCCCTGGACATCACATCTGCCCCTTTGTTCAGAACACCGGGTATGTAAACTGCTCTGATGGAGAACAGGTTTTGGTGAGCCCAACACAGTAGCTTTCGCGCAATGTGTAACATCTGGGCTGAGCGCACACCCCCCTGCCAGTTTATGTACGCAGCAGTCACCTTGTTGTCTGTGTGAATCAAAACGTGTTGATTCTGCAGCACAGGAACAAAGTGTTGAATCACGTTCAGCACCGTGCGACACTCCAAAACATTTATGTGGGCAGATGTGTGATGGGGCCACAGCGCCCTTACTGCTTGAGATAGGCATGCCCCCACCCCACCCCAGCCTGACAGCGACGCGTCCGTGAAGACTGGCACGTGTGACGAGGGTCTGCTGACGGGGGCTCCCTTCGACAGAACAAGGGTGTTTCCCCAGTGTCGGAGGTCTGCCCTCACGGCGGGAGGAACAGTGATCATCTGTCTCTTTTGTTTTTCTGGATCCACACGCAGACGCGCAAACCACCTCTGGAGGCGTCTCATGTGTAAGAAACCCAGCGGAACAACTGTGTGAGCTGATGACATCATTCCTCACAGCTTCATGATGGAAAACAGCTGTTACCAATCTGCCAGATTTTACGTGACGGAGCTGGTCTTTTAAAGTGTCGATTCTCGTTTGTGATAAATGAGCCCTCATGGTGGTTGAGTTAGCTCCACTCCCAGATAAACAATTGTCTGGGCCAGGAAAATTGAGCTTTTCTTCCAATTTATGGAGAAGCCCAGATTTAACAGGTGTGATGTCAACACCTGAGCCTGCATCACTGCTTCCTGTCTGGAGCGTGACAGCAGCAGCAGGTCATCCAGGTAAAACAAAACTCTCATCCCTGCTCTGTGTAACGGATGCAGGGCTGTCTCCACACACTTTGAGAACGTACGAGGCACGAGAGGATAACCGAACGGCAGCCTGTTGTACTGATACTTCATCCCTTGAAAAGAGAAACGCAGGAATTTTCTGTGTTTTGGGATGATCGGTATGTGAAAATAAGCAGGTTGACGGAAAACAAACCAGTCGTTTCTCTGGATGTTGTCCAACAGCTGTCTGGTTGTCAACATGTGAAAACGGTCTGTCCATGATCACCTTGTTGAAAGCTGACAGATCCAAAATCGGTCTCATCCCTCTGGTCCGTTTGGGAACCAGGAAGTAACGGGAGTAAAACCCTGTGTTTTTTCTCTCCGTTGGGAACTCTGGAGATTACTTCTTTTATCAGAAGCTCTTGGACTTCTGCATTTAGGGATGAGATTTGGTCTGGTGATGACAGGACCGTCTCTAAAATTCCTCAGAACGGAGGGGGTCGGGTTGCAAATTGTAACGTGTAACCTTTGCATAACATCCTGGCCATCCATCTGTCTGGCGAGCATGTTTTTAGCCACTCCACGTAATGTTCGTGGAGTGGATGTGCGTTTAAGTGATGCGTCATGTTTTGTACGGATGTCATCCAGTCCTCCGCCTCGACCGCTGTCATGTGTCACGGGAATGTTTTCCGCGTGACCCAAGGCAAGGCTTCCTCGAAAGGGCTCTGAACGCGCCCGTGTGCTGCAATCGGACCGCGGACCAACTTTCATGTCTAGGCATGTCCTATATGAAATAGAACGTTGGTTACGTACTGTAACCCCAGATTCTATGATGCGCACAGCTGCAATGCGTCCAACTCAACACTTGTTTGTGCATTGTAGAGATGCATCTGCAGGTCAATGGTATGACAATGCAGGATATTTGCACTGTGGCCGCATGGTCAACACCCTGCTCATTTATTCGCTTTTATCTACGTGATGTGACGGCTCGTTCCATGACCATTCTGTACTTAGTGTTTTAACAGAATGAATATTGTTGTTTCATGGAACACCGTTTAACTCACATCTGTCTGCATGCATTACAGTGTGAGATGTTGTTGGGCGGCTGTGGCCGAGTGGTTAGAGCAGTCGTCCTCCAATGCAAGAGTTGGGGGTTAGATCCCCACAGCAGTCACATGCCGAAGTGTCCCTGGGCAAGACACTGAACCCCTCATTGCCTCCGATGTGTGTCCCATCGGTGTATGAATGTGATAAATCACTGATTAGTCTCTTTAGAATGATTTGTTCAATTAGCTTTGTAGAGATCTAGTAGAGTGCTGTATGAATGGATAAATGAGGGCACAGATTGTAGTGTAAAGCGCTTTGAGTATCTCAATAAGATAGAAAGGCGCTATATAAGTACAGTCCATTTATATAAGTACAGTCCATTTATGAATATAGGCGTAGCCCTTTAAGCGTTGGGCCTCACTGGCTCCTAAGTGGCTGAAGAAAAAAAGCTATTTGGGAGACGATTATCCGCTCTTAATGTAATTTATATGGACCGGGTGGGGCCCACACAGCAGGTGGGCGTGGACTAAATTTTTCAGTGTAATGCTTCGCATGACGGGATAAACCCACTAAGTGACAGCCTTAAAGGGCTATGCCTATATTCATAGAATCTGGGGTTACAGTACGTAACCAACGTTTGAGCGACTACTGGCGCAACATAACACAAAAATCGACTTTTCTTACTTTGCACGGCGACTTTCGGTAATTACTGAGCAGTAACGAACTGATTACTTAACTGATTACTGATTATTTCACTGACTATGCATTTTATCAAAGCATTTCTAGACGCAGCAGATACATTTATCATTAAATTTGAGAGTGAAACGAGACTGCAAACACATATTTGTTATTAAAAAAATCTATGTAAGACAATGATCAACATAGCTATGTCAAGTGTTTTATAACGTTACACGTAAAAAAAGGAGTAACACCTGTTATAAAGCTATTTGTGATGTTCTCTGCATGCAGAATGAGAATGCTCTACCTTGTACTCCATGTCAGCAGTTCAGATCTGCTCCAACTTACCTTAGATCTGGGATGAATTCTTCAGTTCTGTAGAAGATATTCACTCCACCTTTATTTAAACAGGTTAGTCCCATTGAGCCACGAGGACTCATTTACAAGAGACCTGAATATAATTGTTCCATTTGTCTTTTTTTTTATAGCAACCGAGTACCTGGATAACTGAGTTGATTGTGCTTGTAGCCTAACAACTATTGTAAAATTGTAATTCACTGATTAAAATGTTGATTTAAATGAAACTGTTTCTAGTTAAAATCATAATAGATGAAAAAATAAGTGTTAATTGTGCAAAAATAAATTACCAAACAATTTATTATAAAATATGTAAAATTTAAAACAAGCTTTAATAAAGTACTTTTACTACTACTGTTTATTAATTACATCATCTCAAGTCAGCAGGAGCAACCTCACCATCACCATCATCACAATTAGGGCTGCAACTAACGATTATTTCAATAATCGATTCATCGGCCGATTATTTTTTCGATGAATCGGCAAAAAAACCCCACAATGTTTTAATTTCCACCCCTTTATTCCAAAATTGAACATTTGACTGACATAGCAATTCACACAAAAAACAGGTTGCTATTTTACTATTCTGTTAGTAAAATATTGAATAATAAAAAATAAAAGTTAGTCAAATAGCTTAAAAAAATAAATGTACACAAAAATATATACAAAATGTGTCTTTATACCTGCACAATATGTAGCTACTTTGTAAAATGTGTCATTGAGGGAAGAGTGTAACCTGGATTAAAAGTGTGGATTATTGTAACCTGGATTAAAAGTGTGGATTATTGTAACCTGGATTAAAAGTGTGGATCATTGTAGTGAAACCTTCGTCTTCAACCATCGACAGAGGCCTCATGTCAGTGACGATCATGTTCAGGATGTTTCAGTGAAGACAGCTGCTGCTGTGGTGTCCATGATGTCTGCCCATCATGAAGGCTGTCATTGTTTGTTGTTGTTTTCTGGAATGAGAGAGTAAATATGTATTATAGCATAATTTACAGCAACTCAAGAAATGCCTTGTTTCACTTACAGCGTTAGGTTCAGGCAAAAGTAGCTAAAAGAGCAATTAAATACACACACACACATACACACACACACACACACACATATATAATACTTAATTACACACATTTGAGTAGATGTAATAAATTACTTTAATTCCTGTTTAAATGCAATTCATCCTGCCATACCTGTAGTGTCTTCAGACTTTGCCATCAAATTAAAAGTTGAAGCTTAATCATTAAATTATTATCTTTGTGTTAGATTTATTTATAAATCACATTTAAACACTGCTTGTTCCAATTAAATTAAATACAAAGTAACACACGTTCTCTATCACCGTCATTAATCAGATAAACAAACAAAACAAACAGCAGCTTCAGCTACCAGAGAGACTGACGTTACGTTTTCTCTCTTGAAACAGAACAATGTGTTAAATTGTAGAGACTCACCTGCAACACACGAGTTGGGAGTGAGACATGTTGTATCAGCTGCAGCTCGTGACTCCGACATGTTTACGTTTTATCTCCGTGGTTCTCACGTGTCGTGTCGGAGATTTTCAAAGCGGCATGTTTCTCATGTTTTATCTTTGTGAAGTTCTCCCACTCTTTGGAGGACTTGTGTCGAACAGTTTTCGCTGCGTCGGTCATTTGTAAAATTTACTTAAATTTCCTTTAAAAACAGCCACTGCTCTGCCTCCCCCCTCGCTCTGTTCAACTCGCGCTGCAGTTTTTTTTTTCAAACTTTATTCAGTCAGTCAGCATTGACAATGAACTGCCCGTAAACAAAACAAAACGGCTCCGCAGCGCTGTGAAAGATGCATAATCGCGCAACACAACGAATCGATAACGAAATTCGTTGCCAACACTTTTAATCATTGATTTTTATCGATTTTTATCGATTCGTTGTTGTAGCCCTAATCACAATAACACAAAGCTGAGTGCTGTAAGTTCAATCTGCACACAAACATTTTCAATCAGGTCTCAAATTGTTTAACTGTCAAAGAAATGTGCAAGGAAATAAACTAATGTCACTCTACAGGCACATTTTGAGAGAGGGCAGTTTAAAAAGACAGACAAGCCGTGTGAGGCTGAAGGCGGTTCCAACCATTTGTTCATCGCCCAGAACCAAATGAGAAGTACAGCAGAACTTCCACTGCATGTTGATCCACTGACCAGTGATTATACATATTGTTCTAAAGTAAACTTTGATACAAACGGTGTTAAATAATACATGTCATAATTTTATTGAACGATAATCTTCATGCTAACAGTGCCATTGTAATTTCAGAGAGTAAGGAAGGAAGAAACAGAAATGAAGCGAGTGAGATAAGGGAAAGAGGAAAATGTAGCCTCAGAGGACAGGGACATGCCAGGAACTGATTTGCCAGGATCAACAGGACCAGGAGGATGTATCAACAGGCAATGCAATCAGGGAACAGAGATGAAAGATCTGAGGGAACAAATAGAACACAAAAAATTTACATAAGCAGGACAGAAAAACTTCAGACAAGAAAACTAACGCAGTCCTGCGAAGAAAAATGTTAATGAAAATAAATTCTGCTGTATTTTTACAAAAGATCAGATTATGGTAACTGGTATGAATGTACTGTTTGTTACCTGTGACAGTTTAATAAGTTGTTTTGTTACTGTTCCACAGTTTATTGATGCTGATATATTCTTGGTAATAATTCTTATTTCTTGTTCTGTCTTGAAAGAGAGCCTCATCTCAACTTGACCCATAATTACCATACACTAAACTAATAATATAAAACAAAGGTAAATTAACAGTCCTGCAGTAAATACCAACTTTGTGAAGGTTATGGTTTTAAAGTAATTTTATTCAAACATACTGATTACTATTACTGTTTTGGGAAGACAGAAAATGAGATCTTGTTACCTTTGTGATACTATGAATGCAACATTCAGCAGTTCATTGAAGTCATTCTCCTGTGGTTTACCTGGAAAACATTTAAAAAAATTACTCATCTCCACAATGACGTTTTTCTTTAATGATGATGTCACAATTTATACTGCAGTCTTTGACAAAGGATCTAGAACTTGAACTAAATTACGTTAATCTCTCAGGGGGAAAAAAAGGCCAAATATTTTCTAGCTGAGAGTTCAGTAACTGGAATTACCATAAAAATAAAAATTATCAACTTTCAAAATTTAAGCTGTAATGGATATTTTAAATCGTTGAATTAGACAGAAATAGACCCGTTTAAACCCGTCTTGATGGCAGATCTAGCCGCAGTTAAAATACAACTAGCAAGTTAACATGTTCAATTAACTAAAACTGGCGACATGAAGTATTAATGTTGATAAATTGTGGTACAGAACAGTCAGCTAATGCTTCACAATGGCAAAAAAGTGTTGTATATTCATCAACTTACCGAAGAAAACGTCTGAAACACCGAGTATGAACTACGTTCAATGCTGGAACAGCTGCAGTTTGGAACTATTTGCTGTTTCATTACCCACGTGACTTCCGCATTCCATTCTTTCTATGGGAGTGTCGCAACTCTCTCTTTACAGGGCTCTGCTTTGAACCACAGAAAATACATAAAAACAAATAGATGTCATGTGGAAAAATTTCCAATATTTACTACCAACCAAAACCTCCGCTTAAATTACAAAACAACCGGTACAACGGATAATGCTCTGAAGCCACCCAATGCTGTTAGAGATGTACATTTTTCTCATTCCATTCTTTGACACGTTAACATCTGTCCCTGGTCGAAGCCCTGCAGAGCTGTTACGCCTACAGCACTCCACTTGAGAATCTGTGTCTGCAGGCTGCATCTTTCCTTACAAGCCTCAGCTTCTCCCTCACTGCAGGACACAAGCCTGCAGGCAGTACACAATTTCCGCATATCTACCCACGTCATCTCCACCTTTAAAATAACACACCCAGCTTGTCCAGCTCCCTGTACTGACTTTTACTCAGTACATTTAAAGCAGTAGACACCAAAATAAAACAAAAAATACACTTAAAAGACAATTATTTGAAGTCAACTTGGTCTATTATGGTTATAGTCCGTTTCATAGATATTTGCTAATGTTTGGTGTGGTTGTAGCTGAGAGTCATTTCTTACACATAAACTAAGTGCTGCTTATTGCACAAAAATCATTGTTAAGACCTTTAGCATTAACTTTTCAAGTCAACTCTGTCTTTTAGCAAAATATCATGAAGCACTGAACATTTTTTATGAAACTTTCAGGAAATAATTTAATGCGCATCTACAACTGATTAACTTTTGGCACCAACCCAATTCAAAATGGAAACAAGAGACAAATGACCTGAGAAAACACAAAATGGCTATAATTCAGTGAGGTTTACAGTAGGGCTGAGTACCGAACCGAGGTTCTTAAATGGCACCCACCGAACTGCACCGGTCGGTGTATGGATTGAAACGTCACTCTTTTTTCAGTGTCAAGTTTTGGTATTGGCTGTAATGTGTCACATGGTTTCAGCACGCAGGCAGGTAAAACACCAGATATATGACAAACAGACTACGTGTTTACACACAGAGCTGTATAGAGCTGCCGTACCTAATCTATGTATAATGTATGTCTATGGTGCTGGTGACGCCCACAGACGGGGTTCACGTGTCGTTGGAATGCCATGTTGTCGGAATGGCTTCGACAACACACGTGCAGAAAGTTGCTCCGTGTTTTTATGCAAGAAGACAGACGGACAGCAGCCTCCCCCCTCCTCCTCTCAGCGTTAGTCAGTCTGTGTGTGTTAAACAAACTCAATCAGCATTCCACGGCCTGACTCATCTTCATCAAAGAACTCCCGAGGATGGCTCTGTGTCTGTGTTTCAGCTAGTGAGTTTACGCTTGTTAACGGTACTGCAGTTTAACACATACATCGCGGTGAATTAAACTAGAATCCATGTAACGCCAACTTTAAGATATTAGTGTGTAAATTTATTTTATCTATGTAGCTAGCTAAACTCAAAAGCTAACTAAAGATTGACAGTAACAGAAAAAGCTTAGCTTGTAAAAATGTGCTCATCCATCCAGTCAGCTGCTTAAACAGTTCACTGATGTTCACTATTTGTTTATGTTCTCCTCACAGGAGGTTCTGACCCTGATGTGAGAAGGACAGACAAAAGAAAAGCGAGGTGGGGGCCACAAGACAGTCACAAACTTTGTTGTTAAAAAAGTGTGCTGCCTTTTCTACAGTGGAGCTGCACGGTGGAGGTAAATTAAGCTGTAAAGGACTTTGTTGAACCTTTATCTCTCAGCCTAGATAATGTTTTTTTTTATCAATAATAACACAACCATGTTATTGTTGATGTTTTGTGTTCTCGTGTCAATTAGGGAGATGATAAGAGCCCTAAACCCCACAGAACCACAGAGAAGATTCAGGTAGAGACACGGAGGTGCAGATGTCTGCATCAACCCTAACCTCAGTGAATCCAGTGACCTGCTGGTGGAATATGAGGGACACTATGTCAGTGCTGTCAAACTGACAACCAGTTAACTGTGTGTGCAACAAGCATCATCTACACCCTGAGAGTGAACACTTCCTACTGCTGGAGACACCATCAGCCAGGAGAGGGCTTGTTTGTGTCCAGAGAAAGCAGACATGTTGATATTTCTGAAGAAAAACTGTTAAGTGAAAATCCAAAAAAGTTCAATCTGGTCCTCTGGACATTCAAAAAAAAAAAAAAGTTTTTTTTGTTTGTTTTTTTGAATGTCCAGAGGACCAGATTGAACTTTTTTGGATTTTTCTACCTGGATTATTGAGCATGCATCAGGATGTTAAGTGAAAAGGTCCTCAGTGTGTAGCAGTGAGCATTAGACACTGACATGTCACTGGTTGTTTGCAACTGTTCTTTTGAACTGGAAATTATTTGTTTATTTTTATGTAAGAAAACTGCTTGGAATAGAAAAATGCCAAAGTTAAAAAATAAAATTTGCAATATGTACTGTAATGTGTAACGTAATTTTATTCTTGTTAGAATTAATAGTAATTACAAAATTGGTACCGAAAAAAGAACCGTCCAGGAACTGACACCGAAGTGAAGGTACCGACACCGGTACTGATTTTTTTAGAAAGGTACCCAGCCCTAGTTTACAGACACTGAGTTGAAATTTGATGTCATTCACAACAAATATTGATTGTGACATCTCATTCAATTTCATCAGAAGTTATTACATACAAAATTACTTTTAAGGTTTGACCAAAACTGCTACAATTCTGGCGGGCCGAGATGGTGTAGAGGCAGGGCAGCCGGCTTGGGACCCGAGAGTCCCAGGTTCGATCCCCAGTCACTGCACATCACGTGGCGTCTCTGGGCAGCACGTCTAATCCCCAAAATGTCCCCCAGGCGCTTTCAATAGCTGCCCACTGCACCACCTGGTGGTGGATGGGTTAAATGCAGAGACTAATTTCGCCATTGTATGGAAACATACAGTGCTGACATTGTGATGACATTATTATTATTATTATTTCTTCATTTTAAGATAATTTCAGTCTAAAATTCAAGCATCAAAAGCGGCAGGTGATATGTTTTCAAAGAACGCTACACCTTTATTTCTAGAAGTTTAAACACATTTTCAGCACAAGTAAATGGACTATACTTATATAGTGCCTTTCTATCTTATCAAGATAATAATAATAATAATAATAATAATAATAATAATAATAATAATAATA
>NC_056498.1:93068257-93073499 GCF_014905685.2 Nematolebias whitei
TAATAATAATAATAATAATAATAATAATAATAATAATAATAATAATACATTTTATTTGTAGGTGCCTTTCTTGGCACTCAAGGTCACCTTACATTGCCAATCATAAAAACAGACACAATATTATACACACAGTAAAAACAAGTCAAATAGAATTAAAATAAGACAATGCAGTTGCAATCACAGAGTGTAGGCTTCTTTAAACAAATGAGTTTTGAGTTTGACTTTGAAATGTGGCAGTGAGTCTGTCTTACGAATATCAGGTGGGAGTGAGTTCCAGAGCTGGGGAGCAGAGCAGCGGAATGCTCTGCTCCCCATAGTAACAAGACGGGCAAGGGGAACAATGAGCTGAATAGAAGAAGAGGATCTGAGGGTATGAGCGGGTGTAGCGATGTGAACAAGGTCTGAAAGGTATGGAGGAGCGAGGTGGTGGACAGCTTTGAAGGTAAGGAGGCGTATTTTGTAGTTTTGTAGTGGAGTGAGGAGTGAGGGAAGGACGGAGACAATTAATATTTCGAAGATGAAAGTAGGCTGACCGAGTGATATTATTGACATGAGAGGAAAAGGAGAGGGGGCTATCAAGGATGACACCCAGACTCTTAACCTGATGGGAGGGAAAGATGGAAGAGTTATCAACCAGAATGGAAAAGCTATGAAGTTTATTTAGTATTAATTTAGTGCCAATTAAAATAAGTTGTTTTATTGCAATTTAGTTTAAGAAAGTTTGAAGTGAACCAGTGTTTTATTTCAAGCAGACAATCAGTGAGGGACGAAGGTGGAAGTGTTGAGTTAAGTTTGGTTGAGAGATAGAGTTGGGTGTCATCCGCGTAGCAGTGAAACTGAATATGATGTTTGCGAAAAATAAAACCAAGGGGGAGAAGGTAAATGATAAACAACAAGGGTCCCAAGACAGAGCCCTGTGGAACACCTGAGGTAGGGCTGGACGATATGGCCAAAACTTTTATCACGATATATCTCTTAATTTCGGTCGATAACGATATAATTCGATATCGATATAAACAATATAAAAGCCTCAGAAAAACTACAAACTATACAAATAAATTAATGCTCAACTTTTATTTGTATTTAGCCTTCAAAAAAATGAAATCACTGTCAAATAAACATAAAATTCTCAACTTTGTCAATATTAATAGTTTTTACTTTAAACAACAACTTTAAAATTGACAGCATTGAAATTCGTTGTTAATGAAATAAACTTTTTGGGTGTCGTTATTGATGAGAAGCTGACATGGAAATCCATCCATCCATCCATTATCTTTACCCGTTTATTCCATTTTGGGTCACGGGGGTCGCTGGTGCCCATGTCCAGCAATCACTGTGCGAGGGGCGGGGTACACCCTGGACGGGTCGTAAGTCCATCACAGGGCCACATAGAGACAAACAAACGAGACAAACAACCATTCACTCTGTCACTCACACCTAGGGACAATTTAGAGTTACCAATCAGCCTAACATGCATGTTTTTGGTCTGTGGGAGGAAACCGGAGTACCCGGAGAAAACCCACGCATGCACGGAGAGAACATACAAACTCCACCCAGAAGGCCCCTGGACCGGGGTTTGAACCAGGGACCTGTTCGCTGAGAGGCAGCAGCTCTACCAGTTGCGCCACCGTGCTGCCCTGACATGGAAATCTCATGTAAAATACTTAAGAATAAAAATAACAATCAATTGCATTACTGTATAAAGTAAAATAGTTTTTGAATGACAAAGCTTTGTATATATTGTATAATGTAATGATTGTTCCATATGAAATGGAACAATTACAAACCCTATTTTTATTTTTACAAAAAAAGAACTATAAGAATTATTAGTAGTATGAAGTGCTATGGTCACCCAACAAATATATTATGTCATCAATTGAAATTATTAAAATGTTATGATTTGGTTGAATATAGTATTTTACAAGTCATGCATAAAGCTCATAAAAATATTAGCCCTAAATAGTCAATTAAAATTTGTAAAACATAAATATAAAAAAAGGAGGAGGAGAGGATACACAGAATTCACATTGCTTGAGGTCCAGTGTCAAGTTTCCACAGTCACTGGGGTGTCATGTCATCTGCTGGTGTTGGTCCACTGTGTTTTATCAAGGGCAGGGTCAATGCAGCTAGCAATCAGGAGATTTTGGAGCACTTCATGCTTCCATCTGCTGAAAAGCTTTATGGAGATGAAGATTTCAATTTTCAGCACGACCTGGCACCTGCTCACAGTGCCAAAACCACTGGTAAATGGTTTACTGACCATGGTATTACTGTGCTCAATTGGCCTGCCAACTCTCCTGACCTGAACCCCATAGAGAACTTGTGGGATATTGTGAAGAGAAAGTTGAGAGACACAAGACCCAACACTCTGGATGAGCTTAAGGCCGCTATCAAAGCATCCTGGGCCTCCATAACACCTCAGCAGTGCCACAGGCTGATTGCCTCCATGCCACGCCGCATTGAAGCAGTCATTCATACAAAAGGATTCCTGACAAAGGATTGAGTGCATAACTGAACATGATTATTTGAAGGTTGGCGTTTTTTTGTATTAAAAACACTTGTCTTTCATTGGTGGGATGAAATATGCTAATTTTTTGGGACAGGCATTTTGGCTTTTCATGAGCTGTATGCCATAATCATCAGTATTAAAACAAAGACCTGAAATATTTCAGTTGGTGTGCAATGAATCTGAAATATATGAAAGTTTCATTTTTATCATTACATTATGGAAAATAATGACCTTTATCACAATATGCAAATTTTTTGAAAAGGACCTGTATAAATACATACATACATATAAATATATAAATATATATATATATATATATATATACATACACTGTACATATATATACATATATATATATACATATATATATACATATATATATAAATACATATGCATATATATATACATACATATATATATACATATATATATACATACACATATATATACATATATACATACATATATATATACATACATATATATACATATATATATATATATACATACATATATATATATATACATATATATACATACATATATATATATATACATATATACACATATATATATATATACATACATATATACATACATATATACATATATATACATTCATACATATACATACATATATATACATACATACATATAAATATACACATGTATATATATATATGTATGTATATATACATAAATATATACATACATATATATACATATATATACATATATACATATACATATATATACATACATACATATATATATACATATACATATATACATACATATAAACATATATATACATATATACATATATACATACAAACCGGATTCCAAAAAAGTTGGGACACTAAACAAATTGTGAATAAAAACTGAATGCAATGATGTGGAGATGGCAAATGTTAATATTGTATTCGTAATATAACATAGATGACAGATCAAAAGTTTAATCTGAGTAAATGTAACATTTTAAAGGAAAAATATGTTGATTCAAAATTTCACAGTGTCAACAATCCCAAAAAAGTTGGGACAAGTAGCAATAAGTGGCTGGAAAATGGAAATTGAGCATATAACGAACAGCTGGAAGACCAATTAACACTAATTAGGTCAATTGACAACATGACTGGGTATAAAAAGCACTTCTCAGAGTGTCAGTGTCTCTCAGAAGCCAAGATAGTAAGAGGATCGACAATCCCACCATTGTTGCGCAGAAAGATAGTACAGCAATACCAGAATGGTGTTATCCAGCGTAAAATAGCAAACACTTTTAAGTTATCATCATCAACCGAACATAACATCATCAAAAGATTCAGAGAATCTGGAACAATCGCTGTGCGTAAGGGTCAAGGCCGTAAAACTCTACTGGATGCTCGTGATCTCCGGGCCCTTAAACGTCACTGCACCTCAAACAGGAATGCCACTGTCAAAGAAAAAACAAAATGGGCTCAGGAATACTTCCAGAAAGCATTGCCAGTGAACACAATCCACCGTGCCATCCGCCGTTGCCAGCTGAAATTCTACAGTGCAAAGAGGAAGCCATTTCTAAGCAAGCTCAACAAGCTCAGACGTTTGCAATGAGCCAGGGGTCATTTAAAATGGAGTGTGGCAAAATGGAAGACTGTTCAGTGGTCAGATGAGTCACGATTTGAAGTTCTTTATGGAACACTGGGATGCCATGTCATCCGGACCAGAGAGGACAAGGATAGCCCAAGTTGTTATCAATGCTCCGCTCAGAAGACTGCATCACTGATGGTATGGGGTTGCATGAGCGCTTGTGGCATGGGCAGCTTGCATGTCTGGAAAGGCACCATTAATGCAGAGAACTATGTTCAAGTTCTAGAACAACATATGCTCCCATCTAGATGTTATCTCTTTCAGGGAAGACCCTGCATTTTTCAACACAATAATGCCAGACCACATACTGCAGCAATCACAACATCATGGCTATGTGTAGGAAAAGGATCCGGATACTGAAATGGCCAGCCTGTAGTCCAGATCTTTCACCTATAGAGAACATTTGGCACATCATAAAGAGGAAGGTGCGACAAAGAAGGCCCAAGACAATTGAACAGTTAGAGGCCTGTATTACACATGAATGGGAGAGCATTCCTATTTCTAAACTTGAGAAACTGGTCTCCTCTGTCCCCAGACGTCTGTTGGGTGTTGTAAGAAGGGGGGGATGCCGCATGCGGCACTATGAAAGAGAACAAGGCATGAAAATAGTAGCTCCCCATTTTATTTGTTTGCTATAGATTACTTGCAGCCAGAAACTAGCGTTAGAATCTATTGTAACCTGTAATGTATGGGTTTCCCCATCAGAGGGTGCTCAGTGCCGTGTGTATAGAGGGTGACGCTCTGGCAGGCTGAAGAAGTCCGCCGTTGCTGAGAAAACAGCCTTCAGCAGATATTAGGAGCAGCTACTGTAACCGCTGTGCTTTTCTGTTCACAGGTAAGCTGAGTCATAAATAATATATATAGATAACAATGCTAGTAGCCTCTGACAGGTACCGAATGGCAGAACAAAGGTGCTTCAATAGAACTAAACTGCCGAGCTGAATGTGAAGCCGCAGTTAGCACCAGGCTAAAGTAATGATGCTAATGGCTCGCGCTCGTGTGGGCTCGGTTGGGCAGCTTAATAGGGCCGCAAAATATTTTCTAAATATATGTATTGTTTGAGTTCAGTTAATGAAAGTATGTTGGAGTAGATGTACAGTGACGTCAATA
>NC_056498.1:93073599-93077536 GCF_014905685.2 Nematolebias whitei
TTCCTGAAAGCAGAGAAGAAACCCAAACAGGACTCCAGTCAGCCAACAGGTGAAAAGGAGGAACCCAGACCCAGACCAGTGGTCATTCCATATGTTGAGGGAGTATCAGAGAAACTGAGACGTTTATTTTCTAAACATAACGTCCCAGTGGCTTTTAAACCCCAAAATACATTACGGCAAAGACTGGTTCATCCCAAAGATCCAGTCCCCCGGCCAGGGGCGGACTGGGACAATAATCCAGGCCGGGAATTTTGATACCATCCCAGGCCACCACCACCTGATTAACGCAAACCACCAAGACTGAGTTCAATTGAGCGCACTTTGAATGCATGTTGTTTGCACACGTCTAACTGAATACCTACATAAATCTTTCTTCTGTGGTGCAATAATCCGTCCTCAAATCACATAAACTGAAATTATGTTGCCCTATATTTTGCTATGCATAAGCCCTTTTAAAATCACTAGGAATATGACAGTCAATCATAGTTTCATACAACAAATGAGAGATCGTGTTGTACTACAGATGTGTTGTTTATTCTCCATCAAATCAAACACATTTTAAACATTAAACACATTTTTACTCACTTTTGTAAAAAAAAAAGGATAAAAAACCTTATAAGAACCACCAAAGTTCATGCTCAATAATCCAGGTATAAACTCCAACAATGTTCATGCAGGTCATCTGGATGATTTCTTTTTTTTTTTTTGTGCAGAGATGTTTTGCCCTCCATCCAGAAGGCTTCCAGAAGTGTAAACCACAGAGTTCTCCTGGCCTGATGATGTTGCTCTTTGGCCCAGCACAGAAGAGCAACATCTTCAGGCCAAGACTCGGCAGTTTACACTCATCTGCAGGCCAGCAGTCACTTTCAGGGATGAAGATGTGCACATCCTTGATAGAGAGGAACTATGGTTTGAGAGAGGAGTAAAGGAAGCCATCTTTGTGAAAAGAAACCATTGTTAGGGGTTGTTAGGCTGCAGGTCTTCCTTATGTTAACAGGTTGATCCACTATGAGAAGAGGCTATTTGAAACTGAGCTTGTTGCAACTCCTCAGACTGAACTTAGTTTTTTGGATTAAAGACAAAAGTTTCAACAAGTTTTTTTTTTATTTGTCCAGAGGACCTGACTTAACTTTTTTAGATACAAAAAAATCTGAATTCCTAGACATTTCAACATTAAACTTTTTTCAGATCCTAACCCATATTATAAAATTTGCAATATTCTTTGTAAAAACTTAAAAACATTTGTTATATTAAGTCAGTTTTGGCCCACTTAGGTCCCTCAAAGTGAAGCTAGCATGTGGATATTAAGCTGTGCTGATAAACTGTGCCAGAGTTCAATTTTTTCAACACAAGTGTTTCTCTTACCTGCTCCATTACGAACAAACATTAATTTATAGCACTTAGCAGCATCCGCGGCCAGAGCTTTTCTCTTTTTTATCCTCTCTCTCTCTCTGCTCCACCTTTCCTCTTCTTTGGCTGTCTCTGTTGCTCCATTCTACAACTCAGAGATGCACGCACCGCGCGCCAACACCGTCGGGAGCGCGAGTCCTAGGGCGGGGAGGGGGGCGGGCGCAATGTGTGTGTGTGTGTCTCTGCTCTGTGACACACAGAAAAGGAAGGGAGGGGGCCGGCCCGGCCGGGGGATGTGCCAGGCTTTCTCCGTCGCTGCAGTGCAGCGTGAGACCTGAGCCCAGGCAAAAGTGAATTGTTTATTTAAAATAATAAAGTCCGTGCGACCCGAACCGAGCCTTTAGTCCCGTTCCTCGGCAACCAGGCCACCGGGAAGTGTCCCGTCGTGCCCGACGGTGAATCCGCCACTGCCCCCGGCACAAACAGAGCAATGTTGTGTATGCTGTTCAGTGTCAGGAGGGCTGTGATCAGTCTTACATCGGGGAAACAAAACAGCCACTGGCCAAAAGGATGGCCCAGCACAGAAGATCAACATCATCAGGCCAGGACTCTGCGGTCTACACTCATCTCCAGGCCAGCGGTCACTCTTTCAGGGATGAAGATGTTCACATCCTGGACAGAGAGGAACGATGGTTTGAGAGAGGAGTAAAGGAGGCCATCTTTGTGAAAAGAAATCGTCCATCATTAAACAGGGGTGGAGGCCTCCGGGTTCAACTGTCCCCCTCTTACAATGCTGTGATTGCTAGTATCACTCAGCCCTCTGTGAACAGTAAACAGCCATCAGTGTGCTAATAATCCATTGTTAGGCTGATGGTCCTTCTTGACCATGTGATCAGCTGGTTTTGGTTGTCAGCAGCAAAACTGGTTGATCCACTCTGAGACGGTGCTATTTAAGAGACTGAGCTGAATACAGCTCCTCAGACTGAGGAAGTCTCTCGGATGAGAGACGAAACGTTTCTACATTTTTTTGTTGATTTTCTTTGGCTTTTTTTTTTTTTTTTAATGTCCAGAGGACCAGATTTAACTTTTTTAGATTTTTCTACCTGGATTATTGAGGATGCATCAGGATATTTGTACAGTTATTTCAAATGTTTTACTTACATAGTGTGCAAGTTGTTTTCTTCTACCTTTGGACTTTACTTCTTTTCTGTTGACAACAGCTTCAATAACATTGTAGCCGATGATGGGATCACTGGCCACGGCTGGGTCACTGGATACCAATATTGGCACCTGCAGCTCACTGGTTGGGGAACAATTACTGTCTAGTCTGAAGCTGATTTCTATCCAGCCAGTGTAGGGGATGGGCGTGTCATTTGCAGTGAACACTGTGAGTGTCTCATTGTCTAACAGTTCTGAAACAGGTCTGACAACAGTGTGGGGAAGGTGGTTCTGCTGCCAGTTTTCATTTACAATGCTGGACTGTGCCCCTGAATCCCACAATACATTGACTGGATGATTGTCCATAAAACAGTTCACAGTACAATGGTTTCCCACCAGGCCTACTAACCTTGACTTGCGTTGAGGGGGTAGATAACAAACTTCAGTTAAAGCTGAAAAGGCAGTAGCTGGAGTTTCACTGGAGGGTGGTGGTGGGCTTGGCTGCTCATTATGGGACCGTCGGTACTGGACTACTGCTGGTCCCACCTCAGTAGTCCTTCCCCATTTCTCATCAACGGTATCGGTACTCGGCATCCACGAGAGTAGTGGCCCTCCCGCCCACATTTGAAACAGTGCATACAGTTGTCTCCTTTCCCCTCTTCTCTGCACTTCTTACAGCCTTTTTGTCTTTGTTTTGGTGCCATGGCACGGGGACTGGTTTCCATAGCAGCCACAAACATTTCTTTCATTTCTTTGCGAAGTTCTTCTATGATCTGCTGTGTGTCTGATTTAGTCTCTTTATTTTTAACTGTTTTCACAGCCACTGTAGTGGGAGATTCTTTGGGTTTCGGGTGGCTTTGAACATGTGTCAGGGCTGTCTGGCACTCTGTTTGGAGCTCTTGTACCTTGGGAATCTTGACTGCAGCGGACTTCTTCGTTTCTCATATCTTTCATTATCTAGCTTTGACGCTTCGTTAACTTTCTCAATCAGTTCTTCATCTGTTATGGTCATGTTACTTAGCAGAGGCAGCAACTGATACTTAATGGAGTCACTGAGCAGCCCAGTTTCAATGGAGCGGAGAAACTTACGCTGAATTGTGGCTCTGCTGTACAGTTCATCGGTCTCCTCATTTGCTGCTTTCCATAACAGTTTCTCTTTGAGCTCAATGGCACGAAATACAAAATTTAGGGCAGTTTCTTTGGGGTCTTGGGAGATATTGACAAGCTGGTGGTAAAGCTCAGTGGGGCTATCTACTCTGTAGTGTCCCTTTAATGTGGTGAGCAGTTTGCTGTGTTAGCCTACGTTTTATCTCCAACATGTCTCTTAGAGGCATTCCTGGACTGATGGCCGTAATTACTGCTTCAACTATTTCAGTCTCTGTGTGTCCTTTTTCAATCCCATTTTCGATCTGGCATACTAAACTGAGGT
>NC_056498.1:93077636-93083513 GCF_014905685.2 Nematolebias whitei
AAAGAAATGAAAGAAATGTTTGTGGCTGCTATGGAAACCAGTCCCCATGCCATGGCACCAAAACAAAGACAAAAAGGCTGTAAGAAGTGCAGAAAAGAGGGGAAAGGAGACAACTGTATGCACTGTTTCAAATGTGGGCGGGAGGGCCACTACTCTCATGGATGCCAAGCACCGAGACCGTTGATGGGAAACGGGGAAGGACTACTGAGGTGGGACCAGCAGTAGTCCAGTACCGACGGTCCCATAATGAGCAGCCAAGCCCACCACCACCCTCCAGTGAAACTCCAGCTACTGCCTTTTCGGCTTTAACTGAAGTTTGTTATCTACCCCCTCAACACAAGTCAAGGTTAGTAAGCCTGGTGGGAAACCGCTGTACTGTGAACTGTTTTATGGACAATCATCCAGTCAAAGTATTGTGGGATTCAGGGGCACAGTCCAGCATTGTAAATGAAAACTGGCGGCAGAACCACCTTCCCCACACAGTTGTCAGACCTGTTTCAGAACTGTTAGACAATGAGACGCTCACAGTGTTCGCTGCAAATGGTACGCCCATCCCCTACACTGGCTGGATAGAAGTCAGCTTCAGACTAGACAGTGATTGTTCCCCAACCAGTGAGCTGAGTGAGCTGCAGGTGCCAATATTGGTATCCAGTGACCCAGCCGTGGCCAGTGATCCCTTCATCGGCTACAATGTTATTGAAGCTGTTGTCAACAGAAAAGAAGTAAAGTCCAAAGGTGGAAGAAAACAACTTGCACACTATGTAAGTGAAGCATTTGAAATAACTGTACAAACTGCACATAATGTTGTCAAACTTGTGCAGAACAACAACAAAGACTCAGAGGCAGGTGTGGTAAAGACTGGAGTAAAGAGAGTGCCTTTGAGAGCAAATCAAGTCACCACAGTCTATGCACGGGCACATGTTACTCCACATGCTCGGGGCCAAGACATGCTCTTTTTAGCTGACATTGCTGACCCACCACCAGAGGGCATCATGTTCAGTGATGTAATGGTGCAAATTCCAGACAGAAAAGTGCCATACATGCCCATCCCAGTGATTAACACCACAGACCACACCATTTATCTAATGAGCCGTAAAGTGATCGGACATCTTGAACCAATAAAGACTGTATATGAAGCAGACTACCAGACAAAAGTAAATGAGCTGACACAAGAGGGAAAAAAAAGAGTTCAAAGATAAAGTCACACAACACAAATAGCACACAGTCACACAAGATTCAACAGAGGCCAAAGTCATGGGATCCACCAGTGGATCTTAAGCACCTGACAGAAAGTCAACAAAGAGCTGTGAAGATGATGTTGCAGAAAGAATGTGAGGCATTAGCATATGACAGTGATGATGTGGGCTGCATCCCTTTTCTGAAAATGCATATAACCCTATATGACACAAGTCCTGTAAAAACAACATACATGTCTGTCCCAAAACCTCTTCACAATGAAGTGAAAGAGTATCTGCAAGATCTGCTTAACAAAGGTTGGATCACACCATCAAGGTCTCCCTACTCATCACCTGTGGTGTGCGTCCGCAAGAAAGATGGGGCCCTTCGGCTTTGTTGTGACTTTAGAGAGCTCAACCGCAAGTCAGTTCCAGACCGTCATCCGATACCAAGAATTCAAGACATGCTGGATGCACTGGGTTGGAGCTCTTGGTTTTCAGTGTTAGACCAAGGCAAGGCATACCACCAGGGTTTTTTGGAAGAGAGCCGCCCCTTGACTGCCTTTATCGCACCCTGGGGGGCTCTACCAATGGGTGCGCATTCCCTTTGGCCTGAGCTCCGCACCAGCTGAGTTCCAGAGGAGCATGGAACATTGTATGGCAGGTCTCGTTGACACTATTTGCCTCCCATACCTGGACGACAACCTGGTGCACAGCAGCAATTTTGAAGAGCACATCCGCCTTGTCCTACAGTGTTACATGGAGCATGGTGTTAAGCTGACTCCAAAGAAATGTGACCTGTTCAGGCGAAGTGTCAAGTTTTTGGGCAAGCTGGTTACAGGCCAAGGTTACACAATGGACCTAGCAGAGCTGGCCCCGGTGATGGCTTTAAAAGAAAAAAACACCTACAACCGTCGGAGAGGTATGTCAAATGTTTAGTTTCCTCTCTTATTATAAGCCTTTCATCGCCAACTTCTCCCGCGTAGCCCATCCACTCTATAGCTTGATTAGTCTTCTATTCTCTGAGAACTCTGCTTCAGTCCCAGCTGACAAGACTAAAAAGGGGTGAAGAAAAGTAAAGGCCACTTACCATCACGCTCACCCATTCAATGGACTAGCGCCCACCAAGAGACATTGAACCAGCTCGTAGATGCACTTACCAGACCTCCTGTCCTTGGGTACCCCGACTTTACAGAGCCCTTTGTGTTACATTGTGATGCATCGCAATACGAAGAGCGAGGCAACAGGCTACACCCCATATTACCTCATCTTCGGACGTTCCCCACGCCTGCCCATCGACCTGCTCTTCAATCTGAGGAAAGACGAAACTCATATGGACTATTATGACTATGTTAGCTGCTGGAAAAAGAGAATGCAGGAGGCCTACACAGTAGCTTCCGAAATGGCTACGAAGGAAGCTGCTCGAGGGAAAGCATACTATGACAGGAGAGTTAAAGGGAGAGATCTTCAGCCTGGTGACAGAGTTCTCCTCCGAAACCTCACTCCAAGAGGCGGACCTGCAAAGATCCAGTCTTATTAGGAGAACCAGATCTACAAAGTGATGGAGAGGAAAACAGATGACAGCCCAGTGTATTGGATCTGTCCTGAAACTGGTCAAGGGAGAGACAAGGTGGTGCACAGGAATCTCCTACTGCCCTGCAACTTCCTACAACTAGAAAATCCACCAATACAGACTGTTAAGCCCCGAAAAGATGCTCCAACAGTTACAAAGAAAAAGCTGAGACGTCCATGTGCACAGCAGCACCCAGGAAATGGTGACACATCAGATGATGATTACAGCGGGACATACCAGTGGTACCTCAAGAATGTTCCAGGGAGACAGAGGCAGACTTCACTCAACCCTTTGGCAGAGCCGTTCCAGCCTGAACCAATTCTTCATGTTCAAGAAGAAGATTTGCCTTTAAAGAACGAAGAGGATGTGCCACTACAGAGCGAAGAGGAACACCCTGACATTGTCCTTGGAAGGTCAGAGAGTGGTGAGGCAGTGATTGACATTTCAGCTGCCAACAAAGGTGAGACTGACTCTGTGAGACAGAGACCCCATAGACAAAGTCAAAAACCGCTTGTATTGAGTTATGACACTTTAGGTCAGCCGACCTTGGTTCAGAAGAACTGCAAGGTGACTAAGACTCAGGTTATTGAGAGTAATGCCTTCTGGAGACCATGGGCTGTGGGACTGTGTTAATGCTAAGGTTTAATGTACTATGTAACCAGAAATGTCAGGAGACATTTAATTTTGTGGGGGAGAGTGTGGCACTATGAAAGAGAACAAGGCATGAAAATAGTAGCCCCCCATTTTATTTGTTTGCTATAGATTACTTAAAGCCAGAAACTAGTGTTAGAATCTATTGTAACCTGTAATGTATGGGTTTCCCCATCAGAGGGTGCTCAGGTTGACGCTCTGGCAGGCTGAAGAAGTCCGCCGTTGCTGAGAAAACAGCCTGCAGCAGATATTAGGAGCAGCTACTGTAACTACTGTGCTTTTATGTTCACACGTAAACTGAGTCATAAATAATATATATAGATAACAACGCTAGTAGCCTCTGACAGGTACCGAATGGCAGAGCAAAGGTGCTTCAGTAGAACTAAACTGCCAAGCTGAATGTGAAGCCGGAGTTAGCACCAGGCTAAAGTAATGATGCTAATGGCTCGCGCTCGTGTGGGCTCGGTTGGGCAGCTTAATAGGGCCGCAAAATATTTTCTAAATATATGTATTGTTTGAGTTCAGTTAATGAAAGTATGTTGGAGTAGATGTACAGTGACGTCAATATGGAGTACGTCTGTTTACTGTTGTGCCACTTGTTGACTATTGTGTATAGAGGTTGACACTCTGGCAGGCTGAAGAAGTCCGCCGTTGCTGAGAAAACAGCCTGCAGCAGATATTAGGAGCAGCTACTGTAACCGCTGTGCTTTTCTGTTCACAGTTCAAACTAACTAAAAAAGCTACACCAGAAGTGACCCAGCCCATCATTTTCTGCGGTGTAACACACACAGTGGTAAAAATGGACTTGTCCCAACTTTTTTGTGATTTGTTGATGCCATGAAATTTGGAAACAACAGATTTTTCCCTTAAAATGATACATTCTCTAAGTTTAAACTTTTGATCTGTGACGTGTTCTATTCTGAATAAAATATTAGATGTTGGCACCTCCACATCATTGCATTCAGTTTTTATTCACAATTTTGTTTAGTGTCCCAACTTTTTTGGAATCCGGTTTGTACAGGTCCTTCTCAAAAAATTAGCATATTGTGATAAAGGTCATTATTTTCCATAATGTAATGATAAAAATGAAACTTTCATATATTTCAAATTCATTGCACACCAACTGAAATATTTCAGGTCTTTAATTGTTTTAATACTGATGATTATGGCATAAAGCTCATGAAAACCCAAAATGCCTGTCCCAAAAAATTAGCATTTCATGAAAAGGTTCTCTAAACAAGCTATTAACCTAACCATCTGAATCAACAACGTAACTCTAAACACCTGCAAAAGATTCCTGAGGCTTTTAAAAACTCCCAGCCTTGTTCATTACTCAAAACCGCAATCATGGGTAAGACTGCCGACCTGACTGCTGTCCAGAAGGCCATCTGAATAAAGAATTCAATAAAATGTTGTTTTTCTGACTATTTAACTTGCGATATAAAAGTGTTTAAAATGTTGTTTCTCTGACTATTTTAACTGGTGATATGAAGTGTTTTTTGGTAAGGGCAAAATTAGTCAGAAAACCAAAGGGTGGAATGAGTTGAGAGTCTAATAAAATGTTGTTTTTCTGACTATTTTAACCTGTGATATAAAGGTTTTTTTTTTTGCATGTTGTTGTGAGTTACCCAGAGGCCTGAGGAGGAGGCCCGGCCCGCCTCCTCTTGTACGCTATCTGGAGGTTTTGCTCACCCTAGCTTCTCACGCTCCCTCGTTATCTAGAGTTTTTTAAGCTTCTCACGCTCTCACGCTATCTCAAGGGTTTTTCACAGACTTTGAGTCCAGGTGGGCATGTTGCTGGGAGATGTTCCCATATAATGCAGAGAGTATTAAAGTGTGACACTCAGAATTAGAGTTGAAGTCTGCTGTGGATCCTGATCCGATGCACAGCTTGAATTGATGTTACCTTTTTACTTGGACTGAAACGGCTTCCCGGTCCGGTGTCTTACATCAATATCTGATTTGTACTGAATGTACTTGTACTTTTTGCTTTGCTGAATCTGTGGCAGTTTAATAAATGACACTTATTATCCTAGCAGAACCAGCTTGTGAGTTTTTATTCATTGCTTTGACCTTTCCCCGAACCTGTATTTTGTTTAAGATAATTTCATAGAACACCATCATTGACACCCTCAAGCAAGAGGGTAAGACACAGAAAGAAATTGCTGAACGAATAGGCTGTTCCCAGAGTGCTGTATCAAGGCACCTCAGTGGGAAGTCTGTGGGAAGGGAAAAGTGTGGCAGAAAACACTGCACAACGAGAAGAGGTGACCGGACCCTGAGGAGGATTGTGGAGAAGGGCTGATTCCAGACCTTGGGGGACCTGCGGAAGCAGTAGACTGAGTCTGGAGTAGAAACATCCAGAGCCACCGTGCACAGGCGTGTGCAGGAAATGGGCTACAGGTGCCGCATTCCCCAGGTCAAGCCACTTTTGAACCAGAAACAGCGGCAGAAGCGCCTGACCTGGGCTACAGAGAA
>NC_056498.1:93083613-93086113 GCF_014905685.2 Nematolebias whitei
TTATATGGATGCTTTTAAATTGTTCTGATTGGTGATGTGTTGAAACTCATAAGAATTTATTTAGTTTCAACACATCACCAATCAGAACAATTTAAAAGCATCCATATAACTGATCGATCTAGTGGTTTGACCAAAATAAATCAGTAAAGAAAGGACACTGTAACAAAAATGGTTTGTTAGCTTGCACCAAAAACTCACCACTGGTACACAAGAGGAAAAAGCATTGAAATTCACAAGAAAGACATGCACCATCCTGTGCTCCAAGGAAATTATGTGTATTATTATAAATGCATTACCATTATTACAAACGGAGATTGGAACTCCGGCACAGACAGATGCACACTTCATACTGCTTCAATGGCAGCACAGTGGTACCATTTATTTCCAGTAAACTCACCATTTTTTTGTGCATTCTACCATTAGCTCCTGATAGGATGCCACAAACTGAAACTTGGAGGCATGCTTCCCCACACGCTGCAGTCTCTTCCACACTGAGGCCATGTTACTTTAAGAACTTGTACTTTCAGTGAGGCTATCCCTTTGCTGGACTTCCTTATTTGGGCTAATAATCTATCTGAGCCAGTCCAACCTGCATAAACGCATTGTTAATGTTTCACCGGAAACACACAGAGAGGGGGTATATTGTGGTGTAGGATCCAGCACGTCCAGTGTGGGTTGATTTTATTTACAAGCTGATAAAAAAATCCAAATGTAAGGAGATGAAATCTCTGCAGCAATCTTGGTCTGGTTTCTCAGAAGAAAAGTAATCCATTGTTCCAAAGACACTGTAAGAAACTTGCTGGGTGTCATATTTCCATTTGATGATATTCCTGCAAAAACAATAAAAAGACAGTCAGCAGAGCAAAAGCAGAAATGTAGACCTCTGGAATTCCTGAGAGTTTTGGGTGATTTTTAAATTTTTTTTACATTAAACCCAAAGCTGCAGCGAAACACAATCCTGGATACGTTTGCTGTAAGCATTTAGCGGCTTTCCCGTTAGAGCTGACAGCAGCTTTGCACATGTTACAACAACTTCATGTGTAAGAATGCGATGAGAGCTCCAGCACATCAGCTGCCAGCACGACGTGCCGGGAGGGGCTATTCACTGGCGTGGTGAGCCATCTCTTAGGCTGTTAAAATATGAATATATATGCCGTGCCAGTAATAGAGAAGCTATGACATAATACTAAACCGGGTTGAGTTACCCCCTCCGGTCGGCAAACGCTATGCTCGGAGACCCCCATGAGAAACCATGAACACCTTTTGAAAGCATATTTGATGGAATGTTTCTGAATCCAAGGAATAACCACAGCCGCTGCGTTCCGCTAACCAGAGCAAGTCAAGAGATCCTCATCAAACACTCACCTTACTGTAATATTCGACGCACCCCTCCACCCCCAGTGAGTCGGCCTTAGCAACGGAGATGACGAGCTGTCTACTGCGAGCCAGTAGTCGAACTAAAGTAGAGCTAATTATCTTCACGGGCAGCACAAGACGTAGCTAGCAACCACGGCTAGCCATGACAACAGCGCACACCGGAAACCGTTGCTTAACGGTTTAGACGTTTTCCCAGCTCGTCAACTCCGCGTCTCAAAACGATGAAAAAAAAACATTTGTCAGCACTCGTCCCGCAGATGAGCTGTCCGAAAGTATTTCGACTTCTTAAAGTGATTACCACCGCTAGTTAAGGATAGTTTAGCTGCTTCCCTAACAATTTGTAAAGTGGGAGGAATTTGACTAGGTTTCTTGTATGTAGACAAAATAAAACAATTTACGACAGTGCTATTTACAGATATATGGATAGAATAGCAATACAAAGCTAAATCAATATTATTACATGGATTATTAACTTTTCTGCAAACAATGAGTGAATTACATTTCTACTTTTTGATTTAAAGACAATAAACGGATCGTATTTTGAAGGCATCTGAAATAACTTCCGGTTTAATTTGAAGTAACTTTGACGCAGCTTCTGCTCTGCATCATTTTGCCTGCATTACGCTATGGGGTGCCATTGTAAAATTACACAGTCAAAAATTAACAGCAATATTTTTGGTTTATTTAGACTTTAATAAGGAAAAAGTATTTGTTTTTTATTTTTAAAAGTCATATTTTCACCATGTACATGGTGAAAATATGACTTTGAAAAAATCTGGCATTCTGCTAGCGCATCCACCAAACTTCTGGCATGGCAAATTGGACGTCAACCAGACATGGGCCAGGTCTGGCAATGATGGCACGGTTCACATGAGGCATGCCACTCCTGGGCCAATGATGGTTTAGCTTGATGTGGGCCACATCTGTTCATGCCAAATACGGGCCAGTTATGCAAGTAGCTATGTCACCCATGTGACAATTATCAATTCATTTTCTCACAAGTTGAAAAGTGCCAAAAATGTTAAGAAATGTGTATATGTTTACCAGGTGAAAGCATAGATATCATATAATCACTAGATGCCTCATTGGCTGCTCCGGCGCAGGAATTTCGGACGCCATCTTG
>NC_056498.1:93088613-93094535 GCF_014905685.2 Nematolebias whitei
ACATGCCCACCTGGACTTAAAGTCTGTGAAAAACCTCGAGATAGCGTGAGAACGGGAGAATCTTAAAAACCTCATGCCGCATGTCAGCAGTCTGACTGGAGGGTCTCAGAAGCCTTTTGGCAAGGTTTTCAGAAGAGATGTCACCCCGGGTGTAACAGACCTCCCTAAATCTTGTTGAGGTAACATGACACTTTCTTAGTTGGTGCCACTCTGCACAGAAACTCTGCTCCCGTGTGCTGCTCTCAATTTTGTGAGACATCTCTAATGTTGTCTCAAGGGACGTCATATGGTGGTGCTCTTATTCTGAACAAACATACTCACAGGTGGAGGGTTCAAGCCTGTAATTGGAGAGTGGAAGCTGTGGGGGAGAAGGGGCGTCTTGGTGTGGACGGGTCCTGGGAACTATCCTTGCTGGCAGCTGATATGACAGAACACTTCCCTCTTGTACCGGACCAAACAAAGAGTCAACAAGAGGGACATCGTTTGAGACAGCCGTTGTGGTTATCATTGGCACTTCTTCAGCTGAAAGTCCCTTGTACACATCCTGTATCCTTAGGGTGGAGAAGAGTGGAAGAGGGCTGGTAGCACCTTTATACAAGTTGCTTCTGTTGAGAAAAAGAAAACTATGTCATAAACAAGAAATGAATATTCAAATGATAAAATTAATACTAAATGAAGCCTATGTTATTGTATTTTAGGGATTCAAATTATTGTCTTGTTTAAAAACGAAGTTGAATTATTTACTTATTTGCATTTTTAAAGTATTTCTAATATAGTACAAAATAAACTTCCATCCATCCATCATCTTTTACTCGCTTCTTCCATTTTGGGTCACTGAGAAAATGCAAACTCCACCAAGAAAAGCCCCCGGACTGGGATTTGAACCGGCAACCTTCTCGTTGAGAGGCAGCAGCTCTACCAGTTGCACCACCGTGCTGCCCACAAAATAAACTTAAGTGGTTAAATTAAGTTTTTGTTGTACATATGTGTTGTTTTGTTTTTAAATTAAATTAATTTAAAAAACATGTGCATGCGTGTTATTGTGCATGTGTGTCTGTGGTCTTTAAATTAAAACAAACCTAATTCCTTCAAAGATTTTCCTCTCTCTTGGTCTTGCTGACAGGATGACCATGTCATTTACTGGACCAGGTTTTATGCCCTGCATCCAAAAACAACATTGCTGTAAATATTGAACTAAAATTCATAAACAGGATTAAAGACTCATGTATATGTAGTTACCATTGTCCTTGGTTTATGCCACTTCTGTTCGGTATCTGTGCAGCTTAGGACTGGAGGGACAGCTGGAAGCTTCAACTGGGAGTAGTGAGCCGTCTGGAATAGCAGAGCTGCCACATGGCTGCACAAGACTATACCTGCCACACAGGTGCACTGGCATCCCTGAAACTCCACCGGCTTTGATTCCCTCAGCACCTTCTGTGTACAATACCAAATATTTGTTAAGAGACCAAAATGTACCAGCTCCAAGTGCTATTATAAAAAGACAACCATAATTATAAAACCATTAATAAACCTTTTAAGTAATTATTAAAAATGATCAAAGTGAAATGAGAAAAAATGTTAAGACACCTTTAGCATGTAAAATATATTAAAATATATTTTGTCTAAGCTCACTTTACTCATTAAACTAAAAAGAACTCAAAACACAATCTCATTTCTGTGAGAACCATTACTGTTATATTCTTTCTGATACTCCCTAAGTTTATGTATTACATGACAACCCAGGTACCATTTGATGCAGTTAAATCATATTTTTCTTTTTTCTTTTATTTTTTTTTGCAGTGACAGAATTCACAGAAACTTGATTTGAAAATAACAAACCTGAAGCAACTGTTCCTTTGTGTACCTCAGAAATAAATAAATAAAATAAACACAAGTTGGGCTTTTTTTGTTGCTTTAATCAATCAGAGATAACTTGTGTAGCCAATTAATGTTATGCGATTTAGTTTGACTATCATATACAGTATAAAATGTGTACTTCTTCAAAGTCCTACTAGCTTCTTAAAACACAGCCCTGTAGTGAACATGTCGGGTCCCTTTGACTTAGAGTCACTCATGTACCCTACCACGAACTGGCGGCCCCATGACTCTGAAATACCACCACTGTCCCCCTCCTGTTGCTGCTTTTCAACACAAAAGGAAAAGAAGTCGTGCACCTCTGTGGGACTGGGAACTGCCTCTCGGGGTGGACCTTTGGAGAGAAAAAACACAAAAAAAGAGATTCTTATAGAACATTACCTGTATTGGACATTACCTATTAGATTATACAGACGTGTGTGTGAATGAATGCCTCTAAATAAATTATAGGAAGAAATGTTGTTATTACATTTTAGAATTGCTGTGAGTGCTCTGTCGATGCTAGTTTTACTCACCCTGTTTCTTCTCAAGGCTTCTCGCTCTCTTCTCTGTCCCTGCTGTTTCTGTGAGTGCTGCCAGGGTGTTGATGACCTCCTCATACTCCTGACCGGAGAGCGTTTTCCTCAAGAAACTCCTCAGGCTAGGAGAGAGAGCTGTGGCTAGCTTATGGTACAGGTGGATTTTGAATTTCAACTCCACTGCCTGGGCCAACTTCTCTTTCAGCTAGAGGAGGAGTGAAACCACATGATGACACATGCAGTGATATGATAATGATGTATGCAACATCATTATTACGGGATATAAAAATTTCTCAGGTGGACAGGCACTGTGCTTTATTATAGGCGTGGAGGAGTTTTAAATTTATTTCAAATTTAACTTGTACAATGTTTCTTTTGGAAAACATCAGACTCAGTTCTGTTCTTGCCTTTATCACTGTTACTGAATAGGGCCAAACTCCTGTTAACTACTTGAATGATCAAACTAAACAATAAAAATAAACAAAGTATTAAATTACCTCTTTCACAATTGCACTATCTCCATCCTGGATCAACAAACCCTGCAGCAGGGTTGTCTTGGTTGGGAGGACGAGGTGAAGAGTAGGTGCCTGATCGATGGAGAGGTGCCTGGTAGCCTCATCAAAAGGTTTCAGGAGCTGGATGACGTCCTCAAGAAGGTCACAGTCTATGTTGTTGAGGTAACGGAGCTCGCTTCTGCGAAGCAGGATGTCGTGCAGCTTACCAGACTTGAGAGCATCATTTATTGACTGGAGCATGGCAAGTCTGGTGTTCCACCTCGTCTCCACAGCCTGCTTCAGTGACTGGTCCAGTGCTTTTTGTAACCTAAAATTGAAAGAAGACCGTGCACAAGTCAAAATAGGGTTACAGGGACTATAAAAATTGCAATTTATTGGCCTTTCTTTTGGAAAAAATATTTTATTAAAAAGAAGAGCTTTACAACTGAAACTAAGTCAAGAAAATGTGACCTTTGCAGTTATAAATTACAGTAACTAAATTTTTCTTTATTTATTTCACTTATCATATTTTATGATTATTTAAGCAGCCTCACCCGGCAGAGATGACAAGATTTGATGTATCTTACCCTGCCCTTTTGAAATGTGTGACCAGGGTCTTTGCGTCCTTAAACAGCTTGATGACGCTGCTGTGTACTGGGTTGTCCTCATCCAAGTGGTCAAATACGTGTTTTAAGATCAAGTTGATATTATGGCCGGCACAGGAGAGTCGCACATAATCCTTGAAAGCAGCGATCATGTTTGAGCCATTATCTGTCACAAACACAGTGTGCTTGCTCAGGATGCCAAATTCCTGTTGGGTAAAAAAACAAAACAAAGACAAACCAAAAACTTAGCAAATAAGAAGACCAGACATATGATAATCATTAAACAGATTGATCAACAGTCATGTAATTGTACGAAGCACTTTTCAATAAATTTATAGTACTACATTAGGACAAAACATATTACACATATTACACATGTGTTGTGTATCAAATGAAGGAAAACTCCATCTGCAATTAAGGTAAAATACTATGGTAATCTGCCTAAGTTGCTGCCTACCACGGCACAGACTGATGTACAGCGAAGGACCGTGACACACGCTTACTGATGCACTGATTTATATTCCAGGTTAGTCTGCTCCTGCAACCTGGAACACCTTTCAGCAGGAACTGAAGTTGTCCACCTTAATTTATTGTGAGGGGTTTTAAACATTTCTTAATGTCAATAAAAATCTCAAAGCAAATATATTCTTGTTTTTAGTATTTTACATTTTTTATGGCACCCTGATTTATTGTTTTAGACACTACTTTTATTTTAACTGTATTTTTACAGCATTTTTACTGTAGTTTATCGTTATTATTGTTCTCTGTTATTGTTGTCTGTACTTTATATGTTCTGTCTGTCTGGATTGGAACAGGTCTCTTGAAAATGAGTCCTCGTGACTCAATGAGGTTAGCCTGTAAAGGTTGAATGAAAAATATATATATTTGTCTTTTCTATTGTTCCTTCTGTGACATGTTCTTGTTATTGCTGCACCATGTTCTCATACTTTTCCCAATTTTACGAATTAATTGGCAATATTTATTGCATATGGACTGTACTTATATAGCGCCTTTCTGTCTTATTTCAAGACACTCAAAGTGCTTTACACTACAATCTGTGCCTCATTTACCCATTCATACAGCTCTGTACTAGACCTCTACAAAGCTAATATGCCATGTAAATAAAGATAATTATCTCATTTGAGTGTGAGATACCTGAAGGATTTTCTCCACAGTCCCTCTGATGTGTTCATTAGATTTGACACCCTCCATCTCCCTTGTGGCCAGAATACGGTTCACCATCTTCCCATCCAAGTTGTAATGGACTGTAACGGTGATGTAGTGTGTGTTTGTCCTCTCCTCTGTCCAAAGGTCTGTCGTGATTGCATGGTCTCTAGTCTGCACCAAAGGAATTAAGTATATTGTTATTAGCTCTCAAAGTATATTACATGTAAAACAGATGACTAATTTATAGTTGAGAGATTAAGCAGTTTAAAAGGAGGAGAAAACACAGATTTAGTGTTAGGAAATCTATAATTAGACTACTGCATGATGTCAAGGTAAAATGTTTGTACTGTATTATAAAATAGAGCAGCGTGACAGACATACCTGATGGAGCTCTTCCATGACCATTTTTTTAATTTTATCGTATTCTCCTTGAACATGACGGGAGACCGTGCGTCCACATGGCAGTATGTCTTGTGCCTCAGCGTTGTTTCCATACTTTGCTCCAATGTCGATTGCCTCCTGTATGACGTCGATGAAACCTTTCCCATCTACTACAGCAAATGGTCTCAAATCTACGCCGCACATGCGGGCTATTTTGTTGGTCATACGAGACTTGACTCCCGACGGTACTTTTCGTTTAATGAATGAAGAAATGCTTGGCTGATTCGTTCCGAAATTAGCCTTGCAAGTGTGCCTCTTCAGACCACTCGTCTCTGAGTCAGTGGCGTACTTTATTATAACTGAGCATGTTTTGCAAGCAGCGTAGAGCGTCTTCACACCGTCACACTCGACTCTCATAAAGTTCTGAACTATTAGCGCCTTCCCTGACAGTTCTGTTAACCTAACAGATGCGTCATTATTCCTAACTTTGCGTTGCAAAATATTTTTTACCCTCTCGGTTTCTCCGCTGGCGTATGCTCCCTCCATGATGTTGGTTGATACAGTAAACAAAGGTTGGAAAAGGCGGCCGGAAGTAGCTGCTGGAAAAGGCGCCGGAAGCTGTTGGCGCAGCCGCCTGTCTGAAATTTATTATTATTATTTTTTTTGCCTATTTCTTTTTTTGTCCTATGTTGGCTCCCGCTCCCGTCTGCTCCCGTTAAGTTTTCGTCCTGTCCGGTCCCGATAACGGGAGTTATAATAAAGTTGACTCCGGTCCCGCCGGAATCCGGCCGGATTCACGTGACCGGCAGTACTCCCGAAAAAATGTCATCCTCTAATTCAGACAAGGAAAAAATAAAACACCAGAGGCTGTTACTGCTAGGA
>NC_056498.1:93094545-93095661 GCF_014905685.2 Nematolebias whitei
TAAGTATTAATTGACATAAAAGCATCAAAATAATCATTCCTATATCAACGTGGAGGGTGAGTAACTGGGCAGTCTCAAGGGCAGAGGGGAGCTTAGGGAGGGGAACAAAATGGGCGGCCTTAGAGAAGCAGTCAACCACCGTGAGAATGGTGGTGTTGCCGTCAGATGGTGGAAGGCCGGTAACGAAGTCAAGGGCAATATGGGACCAAGGGCGACTAGGGGTCGGGAGGGGGAGCAAAGGGCCAGCCAGGGGTTGAGTACCGGACTTGTTTCTGGCACAGACAGGGCAGGCAGAAACAAAGTCCTTAATGTCTGAAGTCATGGAGGGCCACCAGAAATGGGTCTTGGTAAGGGAGAGCATGCGGTTGACTCCGGGGTGACAGGAAAGCTTATTAGTGTGAAGCAATTGGAGCACCTGGGACCGCACGCTGGAGGGGACGAAGAGGGTGCCGGGAGGACCACCACCAGGGTCTGGTTCGGAGAGGAGGACCTGTTGGACGGTGGCGGTGATGGGCCAAGAAAGAGAGCCCACAATGCAGGACGAAGGGATAATCGAATCAGAAGGCTCGGACGAGTCTGGTGGAGCAAACTGTCTGGACAGGGCGTCCGGTTTAATGTTCTTGGAGCCCGGACGGAAGGTCAAAACAAAATTGAAACGATTAAAGAAAAGCGACCAACGGGCCTGACGGGGGGTCAGACGCTTGGCGTTCCGAAGGTAGATTAAGTTCTTATGGTCAGTCCAGATTAAAAAAGGTGTCTCAGTGCCTTCCAGCCAGTGCCGCCATTCCTCGAGGGCGAGTTTGACCGCCAAAAGCTCGCGGTTGCCCACATCATAATTTCGCTCAGCTTGGGAGAGACGACGAGAGAAAAAGGCGCAGGGATGGACCTTGTTGTCCAGAGGAGACCGTTGGGAGAGGACCGCCCCAACCCCAGTGTCAGAGGCGTCCACTTCCAAAATAAGCTGGTGCGCGGGGTCAGGATGGCAGAGGATGGGCGCCGAGGAAAAGAGGGACTTAAGCTTCGAGAAGGCGGCTTCAGCCTCCGGGGTCCAGTGAAAGGCTCGGGCAGTCGAAGTGAGCTGAGACAGGGGGGCGGCGACACGACTGTAATCTTTTA
>NC_056498.1:93095761-93104492 GCF_014905685.2 Nematolebias whitei
TATATATATATATATATATATATATATATATATCCACATATGTATTATCTATATAGATATATACATACACATATACAGTTGGAGTCAGTTTTGTAAAGTTGGCAAAGTTAGCTAGTTAGCTAGTGGGAGCATCAGTCAACACCTCCTACTCCATGGGCGCCATCTTGACATCACTTTAGTTCAGGGGCTGCCAGGGTTTTGCTGGTGTAGGCCACCACACGTTTGTCTTGGTCATAGAGTTGGTACAAACCAGCACTCAAGCAATGGGCTGAAAAACCAACTTCAAGGTGGAAGTCTTTGTCACTGTTGGGATATGCCAGACATGGTACTGAGCACAGCTTAGCCTTGAGAGCATTCGTGGCTTGCTGTTGTGTGTCAGACCAAAGGAAAGGCACATCTTTCTTGAGGAGTTTGGTTAAAGGTTTTGCCAAATCAGCGTAGTTCTCCATTAACTGGCGTGAGTAATTACAAACACCAAGGAAGCTACGTAGTTCAGTGAGGTTAGAGGGTGTCTTAAGGTTGGAGAGAACTTGGACTCTACTAAGTTGGGGTTGTACACCATCTGGACCTACAAGGAGACTGACGTATTCAACCTTAGCTTTGCACCATTGGCACTTCAAAAGTGAGATCTTTGCACCAACAGCTGTGAGTTGATCCAGCACTTGGGTCAATCTCAGCTAAATGAGTATCAAGCGTGGGTTGTTGTAGGAAGATGTCATCTACGTAGATGAGGGTTCCATGTTCACCTGCATCAGGGCACACTTTATTTAAGAATATGTTGAACTCAGCTGGTGAGTTTACATAGCCAAAAGGACATCTAGTGAAGGTGTATTGGTGACTGGCAAAGGTGAACGCCAATTTGTGTTGATCGGCTATATGTACTGGGATTGTTCAGAACCCAGAAGCCAAATCAAGGATGGAAAAGTACTTGACGTTGGTCACCTTAGGAAGTTCCTGTTGGAGTTGAGTCATCGGCCACCTGGAAAGAGGAACCTGTTGGTTCAGTCTTCGGTAGTCGATGGTGAGTCTCCATTTGCCGTTGGGTTTGAGGACAGGCCATAAAAGTGTAGAGTAGGTGCTGTTACATGGCTTGATTATTAATTTCTCTAAAAGATTGTCAATAATCTCTTGTACAGGCTCATAAGCTGCCAAGGGAATCTTGTATTGATGAACATAGGTAGGAAGAGAACTAGGTGGATTTGGTATGCGGATGGTGTGAACTGAGGTCAAACCACAGTCCCAAGAGTCAACTGAGAAGGACTTTTCATATTTGAGAAGAACTTGGCGAAGTTTTTCTCTTTCTTCATTGGTAGTAAGTGTGTCTGCCTGGGCTACTACTTGGTCGATCTGTGATCTGACCGAAGGGTGGAGCTCAGGGGATGGTGACTCTACAGGCTTGTCTGGAGTCTCCGTGGTTGTACTCACTGGCAGGACGTCAATGGTTTGTAACACCATTTGTTCTTGGTTGATGAGGTCCACGCGTCAAACAGATATATGGTCAAGAACGGTGTTTGAGAAGAAGGCAATGGACTTGGATGGTTTTGTATACAAAACCTGTCCAGTATTAGGATCTGGGAAGAGTGAGTTGGGAATGCCTCCCAGGATGGGTACATTCAACTCAAAGTCCTGGAAGCTAGTGCTTACTAGCCAACCAAAAGGAGTGCCTTTAGGGATTAGAACATCTTTTGCATTGGTGTTACAGACTGAAAGACATGAGACCCTAGATTTGAGGCCCAAGAGGGGTGTGGCCTCTAAGGAAAGTCCTAGTTCGAAAAAAAGTGGAGCAGGTTGAAAGAAAGCCTGTGAATGGCTTAGGTTTTTTCCTGCTAAGATGTGTATTGGTACAGGTTTGTTTGTGGTCCAAGCTGGCACAGTAGTGTGATGACTGTTAGCTACCTGACAAGCTTCAGGAATGGTCTGTCCCGATCTGAGGTTGTCTAGATCAGGGACAGGTGTGTCCTGCGGAACAGTTGTCAGTGACCACAAAACCTGGTTTATGGTGTCCACCTGAACACCAAGTCGGACTAGGATGTTACTACCTATGTACATAGAGTGTGGTAAGTTTGGGACCACAAGAAATGAATGAGTCAGTTCTTTATGGTTCCATTTAAAGGTGAGAGCACAAATGCCCACACTTTTTAGGACACAAAAATATTTTGGGTCATTGTGAAAACGGAAAGTTTTCTTAACCATTTGGAGGTGAAACAGATCAGCAGCAACATGATGTGATTTTTCACAGTGATTATTCTGGTTAGATATTCATGAGTCTAACAGCCTCAGGGTAGAAGCTGTTCCTCAGTCTAGTAGTTCTACACTTGATGCTCCTTAACCTTTTGCCTGAGGGGAGGTGGGGCAAAGAGTATGTGTGCTGGGTGAATGGGGTCCTTGATGCAGGTTTTTGTCTTTCAGGTACACCTGCACCTATATCTGGACCTACCATTCTGTGTTCGTTTGTCTCTCCTTCCTGTCCTCCCAAACCAGCCAAAGCAGATGGCTGCCTGTCCTGAGCCTGGTTCTGCTGGAGGTTTCTTCCTTTTAAAAGAGATTTTTTCCTTTCCACTGTTGCCATTGTACTTGCTCAGGGTGGGAGACTGCAACGAAACCAAGATTCATCTTGTCTGCTGGCCTCCTTAGATAGAGAACTTTACTAATTGCTTTTCAACACTTTATTGTGAATGCACAGCAGGAAGAGGCTGCTGGTTCGGGTTCTGCCAGCTCGCTCGCTGCTCACAGAGAACAATGAGCCCGGAGCTATACCTTTAAACCCGGAGGACTCGCACGTTTTAGACTGACACAGACCAGGGTCAGTTCAGGTGCGGCCAGGCGAGCCAACGATGCGGACTACCTCCCGACTGGTGTCCCTCTTTGTGTGAACAGAACTGGTCCAATTTTGCATAAAGTCCTCATAGAGGTCCTGCTGATGGTGGATTTGTCAGTCCATAAAGACAATACAACATCACTCACCTGAGATTTCTGCATCTCAATACCTTTCACCACTTGTGGGAGGTAGTATTCACTAGATTGTGATGGACCCAGCGAACACAAGAACGCCTCACGTTGGGCTAGAGTTAGCTCCAACGGCTGATCATGTGTGGCTGACACTACCGTGGATTGAGATGTGATCTCATTTGCCTGATGTTTTTTTTCAGGTTGGGTGATGGTTGTTTCATCAGAAGTGTCCAGTGCAGCATACTGGGAGTCTACTTCTGGAGGGAAAGTGATGGGTAATGGTTGGTGGACTTGAGCCCACACTTTGAGATTCTTAAAATCAATCAATGGCTGAAATTCGTTTAGAAGATCTTGTCCTACTAGGAAAGGGATGGACTCCAGTGGGTACACATACACAGGGTGTATGATGGTCATGGGTCCGATCTGAAGTTCAATCAGGGCCACCTTAGATAAGGTGGTTTCTTCAGGAGCGTATGGTCGTACCTCTAGAGAGCATGTCTGGAGGATTAAGTCCTTGCCAGCACGATTTCCCGCTAACCGTAGTCTTTCGAACAGGGTGGCGGATATCAAAGTTATGTCTGCTCCTGTATCAAGAAGAGTGTCATGAGATAGGACCTGTTCTAGGGTCAATGAAAGGTAAAACTTTCTTGCTACCCCTTTTTCAGTTAGGTTACACAAAAATTTTGGTACCGGAGGTTCCACTTGGATCCTAGAATCATCGTTCTCAAACGAAGGATCTTCAGTATTCATTTGGACTGTTAAGACAGCACTTGGTATGTTGGACTGGTCAGTTTCTGTTACTGAACCAGGAATGTCTCTACATCAGCAACAGGAGGGGAGTCACAATCAGCAGCCGCAGATTGGGGCTTCAACTCCTTAGCTTGTTGTTCCAATGGCTGGTTGGCAACAATGAGAAACTCAGTTTCAGGAGTGAAATAAGCTATAGACAGGAGTTCAGCCTTCTTACACTGTTCCTGTTTACGCATTTCCTCCAAAATATGTTTAATCATTTCCATTTCTTTGGAAGTGAGACCTTTACAGTCATCATCCTGTTGAGGCTTTGACTCTTTCATCTTTTCAGAACGTCTCTGACATGGTGAAAGTTGTTCTCTTTCAGGTCGAGAGCGACAGTTCTGAAATCGATGGGTCTGCCTTTGAGATTGGTTATGACTGGAAAATCTGCGATTATAATTGGGAGAGCGTCTACCCCCCTGATAATCTTTGTTATGATTTCGGTAGTCAGAGCTTGGGTAATCGTGGTCCCTCCCAGAATCCGAGTACAGATTTGGTCCTTTAACCTGATGAGGGTTTTCTGGCTCAAAATGTTGTGGTCTCCTCTTAAACTTGGGTAATGGAGGAACAGATTTAGCTCATTGAGAGTCAGGATTTGCTCTTCCTCCTTCAAGTTCTAAGGGAAGGGAACTTGTGTGTACAGCTAAAACTGTATTTGGTTCAGTGGGCCTGGACTTTTTCACCTTTTGGAAGGCTAGAGATGCCCACTCGCATAATTGTTGGATTGAGGCTTTGCGAGGGTTAGCCATTATGCCTAATTGACTGCTAACTGAATGATGGAGGTTCTGGACGAAGAGAGCTTTAAATTTAGGATCCTCCTCCATCTGCGGAAAATTATCAGAACCAAAATAAGCATGTAAAATTCTGTAGTAGTGGTTGTTTGGTGACTCTTGTCTGCCTTGTCTGGTGTTCAGAGCAGAGGTCAGACCAGATTGTAAAGTGTGATCAGAGAACTCTCTCTCAAGAGCTTGGCGTAGATGATCGAAGTCTGCCCATACATGGAAAGGTTGACGATCCATGAACTTAGTGACATCTCTACTAGAAGTTGATTTAATTAAATACATGTAGTCCTGAATGGCAGCTTCAGGAAATCTTCTCAGGTAGAACGTCAGGTCATCAAGATAAGCTTTAATGACATGTTGACCACCTGGTGTGGGGTCAAAACGACTGATGATCTTAGCAATTTTGTCCAATTCCCTGTCGGATGGACCATGCTGGACTTGGTCTCTCGTCAGGTGTGAGGAGGGATCAGTCTTAACAGGTATTGGTGTAACTGGAGGGACAGTCCAGTTTAACCGGGGCGAGAGGGACCCGAGGTCGTACTCACCTGCTGGTCTACTTGCTTGTTCCAGATCACCAACTTGTGGTGGATAAATGTGAGTGGGGGTCAAACCTACCAGAGGAGGTGGTCTCCCACTTCTGATTGGGTCGACACCTGTATCAGGAAATTCCTGTGTGTTTATGCTTTTAAGCTGTGTCTTAGTTTTAGACAGCTGGTTCTGCAAATATTGGATTTGCTCATCCTTTTGAAGTAACTGTCTACCATAAGTATTGTTGTCCATCTTTAGATTATCTAGATTATGAGAAACTTTCTGAAGGTCTTGATGGACGTTAATGTAGGCTTCCCTCTCCAGCTTTAGATTTTATTTGGTCGTTGCAAGTTCACTGGTCACCTGTAGGTGATTTTGACTGAGGAGCTTATAATTTTCTGTTAGCTCAGATAACTCTGTAACAACTTTGCTCTGATCAAATACATCAGGGCTGGTTCTAAGAAGTTTATTCTCTTCTTTTAACTGATTTATTTTCTGCTTTTTTTCTTTAAGAGTGTTTGCAGCATGAATGAGAAGTTCATGTGTCATTTGCAATCTCTTAGCTACATCCATCCATCCATCTATTATCTTTACCCACTTATTCCATTTTGGACCACGGGGGTCGCTAGTGCCCATGTCCAGCAATCACTGTGCGAGGGGTGGGGTACACCCTGGACAGGTCGCAAGTCCATCACAGGGCCACATAGAGACAAATGAGACAAACAAACATTCATTCTCTAACTCACACCTAGGGACAATTTAGAGTTACCAATCAGCCTAACATGCATGTTTTTGGTCTGTGGGAAGAAACCAGAGTACCCAGCGAAAACCCACACATGCACAGAGAGAACATGCAAACTCCACCCAGAAAGGCCCCTGAACCGGGGTTAGAACAAAGGACCTGTTCGCTGAGAGGCAGCAGCTCTACCAGTTGCGCCACCGTGCTGCCCCTCTTAGCTACAATAATTGCTAATTCGCCAAGCATTTTGGTAACATCTTGACCTGTTAGGGTTTCCAGCAAAACTTTGTTTGATAGCTCAAGTGGGATTCGTTCTAATTGCTTTGAATCATATTGTTGAATTTAACTCCAATAACCAGGATTTGTTCCTGCACTTAAGTCTGTCAAGGCCTGTTCCAGTGGAAAAGGGACTCTCTGGGTTCAGTTCTTCAGAACCACTGACAGATCCTTCAGCTTGTTGTTTCTCAGCCATGATTACTCTTTTATTTACAACTATAAACAAAGACAGGTTAAATTAGGGTTAACCTTACTATGAAGTATATTTTGTTTTATGTGTGGGTTATCTGTTTTAAAATAGCTAGTTAACTGGTTAGTGAAAGTAACTTGGTTGTTTAAAGTTTGTTTGCAAAGCTTTCAATTGTCAAGGAAGCTGCTTGATTGCATAAACTTGTGAATTAAAACTTTTTATAAACACAACTTTAAGATCAACAGTTATTTATTTCAGGAGTTAACTTTAAGCTGAAAAACACAAACCTTTAAAACTATTAAACAATTTAGATTGGATAACAGTTTAAAGTTTGAACACAGCTTGTTGTTTAAATTTTATCAGCTAAAATATTAAGTTTAAAAATATATTTATTTACAAACAAAGGTTAAATGCTGTGAATATTTGTAATTGCAAATGCAGCAGTAAATCACTCCCTTTTACCCTGTTTGGTTCCAAGATTGTGTTTACTGACTAAAATAAAATAAAAAAATTGTTAAACAAAAATTTTGAAAAGAGGGAACTATAATGTAACAACTTATTTAACCACTGGAGAGCAGAAAGGAGTTTTAGGGCTGGAACCAGGCGGTGCTTTAGAAAAGGAGGTGGTGGTTCACACACTGGATTTTCTTTTGTTGACGGAGACGTGGATGAGACCAGATGAAAACAGTGCCTTCTCGAAGCTCCTCCCACCTGGCTGCTCCTTCCTCAGCTCCCCCCGTCTCACGGGTCGTGGTGGGGGCATTGCTTCAGTTTTTAGAGACAATTTCAAATGTAGACTTCTACCTGCCAGAACATATTCTTCTTTTGAGTTACAGCTGTTCGTGGCTGAGCTGACACAGCCTGTATTATTTGGAATTGTCTACCGCCCACCTAAATATAATAAGGACTTTATTCAACAATTTTCTGAATTTTTAGCTGACTCCATCCCCAGATTTGATAATCTGCTGATCTGTGGAGATTTTAATATTCATGTTTGCTGCCCGTCTGATCAGTTAGCCTCTGATTTTATCAATCTTTTAACATCTTTTAACTTAACACAGTCTGTACATGGGTCTACTCATCTTCTTGGACATACCTTGGATCTTATTATATCTCATGGGCTGTCCATCTCACTCTGTGAAACATCTGAAACAGCCATCTCAGATCATTTCCCCATCATGTTGGAGTTTTCAGCCCCCCTACCAGTCAGTAGGCCTGCCGTTGCGGGTCATTGGCGTCGTATTTTTACTCCTGAGACAGCTGGACTGTTTACCGCTGCTTTTATGGACTTTCAGACTTTTGTTTCCAATGAACTTTGTCCAGATGGCTTCCTTCTCTCTTTTCAAACCACTTGCTCTGAAATTTTAGACTCCATCGCTCCTCTTCGGTTTAAATCCACCAAACCGAGAGCTGAACCGTGGTTAAACGATGCCTCTCGCGCTCTCAGGAAAAAATATAGGAAAGCAGAACAACAATGGAAGAAAGACAAACTTCTTTCATCTCTTAAATTTTTGAGAGAATGCCTTATAAACTACCAGAAATCTGTAAAAGTGGCAAAATGTCTATATTTATCTGGTTTAATTTCAAATAACTGCCATTGTCCTAGAGTGTTATTTAACACAATTAATTCTCCAAAAAAGTTCAATCTGGTCCTCTGGACATTCAAAAAAACAAAAGCAAAACAAAGCAAAAAAATCTAGAAACGTTTCGTCTCTCATCCAAGAGACTTCCTCAGTCTGAGGTGCTGTTTTCAGCTCAGTCTCTTAAATAGCACCTTCTTAGAGTGGATCAACCAGTTTGCTGCTGACAACCAAAACCAGCTGATCACATGCTCAAGAAGGACCATCAGCCTAACAATGGGTCATTAGCACACTGATGGCTGTTTACTACTCACAGAGGGCTGAGTGATACTAGCAATCACAGCATTGTAAGAGGGGGACAGTTGAACCCGGAGGCCTCCACCCCTGTTTAATGATGGACGATTTCTTTTCACAAAGATGGCTTCCTTTACTCCTCTCTCAAACCATCGTTCCTCTCTGTCCAGGATGTGAACATCTTCATCCTTGAAAGAGTGACCACTGGCCTGGAGATGAGTGTAGACCGCAGAATCCTGGCCTGATGATGTTGATCTTCTGTGCTGGGCCATCCTTTTGGCCAGTGGCTGTTTAGTTTCCCCGATGTAAGACTGATCACAGCCCTCCTGACACTGAACAGCATACACAACATTACTCTGTTTGTGCCGGGGGACTGGATCTTTGGGATGAACCAGTCTTTGCCGTAATGTATTTTGGGGTTTAAAAGCCACTGGGACGTTATGTTTAGAAAATAAACGTCTCAGTTTCTCTGATACCCCCTCAACATACGGAATGACCACTGGTCTGGGTCTGGGTTCCTCCTTTTCACCTGATGGCTGACTGGAGTCCTGTTTGGGTTTCTTCTCTGCTTTCAGGAAGGCCCAGTTAGGATATCCACATT
>NC_056498.1:93104592-93105049 GCF_014905685.2 Nematolebias whitei
TCCTTCTGCCTGGCTCCTGAGTTAGTGGGGATGCTGTCTGCTCTGTGGTACAGAGTCCTGATGACTCCTAACTTGTGCTCCAAAGGGTGATGGGAGTCAAACTGCAAATACTGGTCTGTGTGGGTGGGTTTGCGGTACACCTCGGTTTGCAAATGTCCTCTATCAGAGACTGAGACCTCACAGTCCAAGAAAGCCAACTTGCCATTTTTTACATCTTCTCGTGTGAACTTGATGTATTTATCCACAGAGTTGATGTGGTCAGTAAAATGTTGGACTTCCTGAGATTTAATTTTAACCCAGGTGTCGTCAACATACCTGAACCAATGACTTGGTGGTGTCCCTGAAAAGGACGTCAAGGCTCTCTTTTCTACCTCCTCCATGTACAGGTTGGCAACAATAGGAGAAACTGGAGACCCCATAGCACACCCATGTTTCTGCCTATAATATTGTTCCCCAT
>NC_056498.1:93105149-93116491 GCF_014905685.2 Nematolebias whitei
TCATTAGCACACTGATGGCTGTTTACTACTCACAGAGGGCTGAGTGATACTAGCAATCACAGCATTGTAAGAGGGGGACAGTTGAACCCGGAGGCCTCCACCCCTGTTTAATGATGGACGATTTCTTTTCACAAAGATGGCTTCCTTTACTCCTCTCTCAAACCATCGTTCCTCTCTGTCCAGGATGTGAACATCTTCATCCTTGAAAGAGTGACCGCTGGCCTGGAGATGAGTGTAGACCGCAGAATCCTGGCCTGATGATGTTGATCTTCTGTGCTGGGCCATCCTTTTGGCCAGTGGCTCTTTAGTTTCCCCGATGTAAGACTGATCACAGCCCTCCTGACACTGAACAGCATACACAACATTACTCTGTTTGTGCCGTGATGGGAGTCACCCTTTGGAGCACAAGTTAGGAGTCATCAGGACTCTGTACCACAGAGCAGACAGCATCCCCACTAACTCAGGAGCCAGGCAGAAGGAGAAATCCCACACAAAACAGGCTCTAGAGCAATGTGGATATCCTAACTGGGCCTTCCTGAAAGCAGAGAAGAAACCCAAACAGGACTCCAGTCAGCCATCAGGTGAAAAGGAGGAACCCAGACCCAGACCAGTGGTCATTCCGTATGTTGAGGGGGTATCAGAGAAACTGAGACGTTTATTTTCTAAACATAACGTCCCAGTGGCTTTTAAACCCCAAAATACATTACGGCAAAGACTGGTTCATCCCAAAGATCCAGTCCCCCGGCACAAACAGAGTAATGTTGTGTATGCTGTTCAGTGTCAGGAGGGCTGTGATCAGTCTTACATCGGGGAAACTAAACAGCCACTGGCCAAAAGGATGGCCCAGCACAGAAGATCAACATCATCAGGCCAGGATTCTGCGGTCTACACTCATCTCCAGGCCAGCGGTCACTCTTTCAAGGATGAAGATGTTCACATCCTGGACAGAGAGGAACGATGGTTTGAGAGAGGAGTAAAGGAGGCCATCTTTGTGAAAAGAAATCGTCCATCATTAAACAGGGGTGGAGGCCTCCGGGTTCAACTGTCCCCCTCTTACAATGCTGTGATTGCTAGTATCACTCAGCCCTCTGTGAGTAGTAAACAGCCATCAGTGTGCTAATGACCCATTGTTAGGCTGATGGTCCTTCTTGAGCATGTGATCAGCTGGTTTTGGTTGTCAGCAGCAAACTGGTTGATCCACTCTAAGAAGGTGCTATTTAAGAGACTGAGCTGAAAACAGCACCTCAGACTGAGGAAGTCTCTTGGATGAGAGACGAAACGTTTCTAGATTTTTTTGCTTTGTTTTGCTTTTGTTTTTTTGAATGTCCAGAGGACCAGATTGAACTTTTTTGGATTTTTCTACCTGGATTATTGAGCATGCATCAAGACAATTAATTCTGTTATTAACCCAGCTGTGTGTATTTCACCAGATGCCACAGCCACTAACTGTGAAAACTTTCTAAAATTCTTCCAGGATAAAGTGGCCTCAGTCAGACAGGTCACTAGTTCTGTTGCTCCTGACATCTCTGTTGCCTCTGTAGCTCCAGTCGTGTTTGAACACTTTCAACCAGTGTCCCTTGCCACTCTCACTGATGTTGTTCAACACATGAAGCTCACTAATTGCCCACTGGACGTTCTTCCCTCCAAGTTTTTGAAAGAGGTTTTTAATTCTGTGGGTTTCTGTATTTTAACATTTTTAAACTCCTGCCTTCGTCTAGGAATTGTCCCTGCTGCATTTAAACATGCTGTGGTTAGGCCCCTTCTTAAAAAACCTCACCTAGACCCATCACTTTTATCAAATTTTAGACCTATTTCGCATCTGCCTTTTTTAGCTAAAGTCTTAGAAAAAGTTGTTTTTATGCAGTTACAACCTGTTTTAGAAAACCATGGTATCTATGAAACATTTCAGTCTGGATTTAGAACCCGTCATTCTACCGAATCAGCCCTGTTAAAAGTCCATAATGACATTTCCATGTCCATGGATGTCAAGTGTCCCGTTGCTCTGGTGCTGCTGGACCTTACAGCTGCGTTTGACACAGTGGACCACGCTGTCCTGTTGTCTCGTCTCCAACATTATGTTGGAATTTCTGGTACAGCTCTCAAGTGGTTCACTGCTTATTTGACCAACAGAACGTTCTCTGTCATGCTGAATAATCTGTCTTCCTCCACTGCCCCTCTCTCTTGTGGTGTGCCACAGGGTTCTATTCTTGGTCCTGTCCTCTTCTCATTGTACATGCTGCCCCTTGGATCAGTGATAGCCAAATATAATTTTTCTTTTCACTGCTATGCTGATGATGTACAAATTTATTTACCAATGAAACCTAAAAACAGTAACCTTCTCACACCTTTCGTTGATTGTATTGCCGACATTAAACAGTGGCTTCATCTTAATTTTTTGTTTTTAAACGAAGGAAAGACAGAATGCATTTTCTTTGGTGATGATGCTCCTTGTAACTTTGTGCTCTGACATCCAAGTTCAGATCCACAGTTAAAAACTTGGGAGTGACATTTGATAAAGACTTAAAATTTGACAAACAAATATCCTCTGTAGTGAAGGCCTGTTTTTATCAGTTACGTCTTTTATCCAAAGTTAAGCCTTTTTTAAATCATTCTGACTTGGAAAAGGCCATCCATGCTTTTATAACTTCAAGGCTCGACTACTGCAATTCCCTATATGCAGGAATCTCCCAATCCTCCATTAAACGCCTGCAATTGGTCCAAAACGCTGCAGCTCGACTTTTAACCAACACCTCCAGACGTGAGCACATCACCCCTGTTTTATTTTCCCTCCACTGGCTTCCAGTCGATTTTAGAATTAAATTTAAAATTTTATTATTCACTTTTAAAGCTCTCAATGGTCTTGCCCCACTATATTTGTCTAATCTTGTAGCTGTCCGTGAATATAGGAGAACACTGAGATCTTCTAATACATTTCTACTTTCTGTCCCAAAGTCCAACTACAAACGATGGGGTGACCGGGCTTTTTCGGTTGTCGCACCCAGACTCTGGAACCAGCTACCTCAGGACTTGCGCACCATCACTGACATGGAGCATTTTAAATCTAATCTTAAAACCTTTTTATTCAGGCAGGCTTTTAATACCTAGTAGGTCTTTGACAATTTTGCTATGTTTTAATTGTAATTGTTTTTGTTTTTAACTGACAGATTTTATTTATTTATTTATTTATTTTTTATTCTTGTTTGTTTTTAACTTCTGTACTGTGCAGCACTTTGTGCACCTTTTGGCTGCTGGAAAGGGCTCTATAAATAAAGTTTGATTGATTGATTGATTGATTATGATGTCATCTAGGACCGCCCTCAGGCTTCTTAAAGTCTGGTCACTTCAAAATGGCTTCCAGAAACTAATATCTGTTTGACAAAGAAGAAGTCACAAGAGAAAGCCTGGCCTCCCTCTAACACACAGCCCCAAACACAACAATGCAGCGTTTCCTCACCCAGAAACCGAGTTACAAACGTTACTAGCAAAATAAACTTTTAAAGTGCAGATGACTTTCACGCATGTGCGTGAGAACCACTCATTCACTGACCCGGAGTGAGGTCCGTGAATGCAACACGACCCACGTATGCCGTCTCAACCACATAACGTACACAATCTTGGATGTTTAATCCACACAAAGCGTAATTTCAGCACTTTCACAAGCTTCTATGTCGTTTAAATCACAGAGCAGTAACAGAACGGTGAACCTTTATAGCCGTCTGTAAACGTGTTTGCCTCAGCAGCAACACGCTTCAGGACACACGAGCTTTGTCGGTCCTGGGAACTTTCACTCACAATCACAAGCGGGACCTCGGCGGGTCGCTACAAAAGTTTTACAATCTCTTTACCAGTGTTTATTAGTCCATAAACGGGCTGTCAGCGAGCAGAGTAGCTAATTCTGGCGCTAACAAGAGACTTCAGGAATTTTCTGCAGATTACCAGAATACGCGGTTCAAAATCTGTAATTCCTGGCAGATAAACAGTTCTGTCCTGAAACTTTGCAGATCCAGACAACAATTTATCTTTATTTAGGCCTTTAACAAAATTTAAAAATCATTCAATGCATGCACAAAATTATACAGAACAGAAGTTTTCAGCTTAGCTCTCGCTCAGAAAAACCTATCACGACAATGTTTTAAAGGCAATTTTTGCGTCCACAATATGCCTTAAACACGTCTAATGCATACAGAAAACTGCATTACCATTTTTGGAAAGCTTCATTTAGTTTCCCTCAGTGTAGCTAAGTTTAAAACGCTACTTCAGCTAATTTCAGAAAAAGACTTTTGACCCAGAAACACTACTAGCGCTTAAGATTTTCAAAGTAAAAGCTTTGTTTATTTTTTTTGACAAGAATATTCAGCTCAGAAGGGGCCACCGCGATATTTTAAGTGCTTAAATATGTCAACTGATTCTAAATACGCCTCACACGGACGCACCAAAATAAATGTATTTGTAGTGGGAAGGGTTGTTTAATAGTTAAAATTCGTTATGAATTTTATTTTGAAGGGGCACCACTCTCAGCTCTGAGAGAACGTCTGAAGGTCTGAAAATTAATTCAGATGTTTAATTAATTACCTCGAATTACCCTTTTACACCGTGAGTTCTTTTATATGAAGGATTCAGATGTCAAAGGAAAACACAAGCTTTAATACAATTTTGTGATGTTTATTTGACTATGTATGATAAAACAACTGTTGGCAATTATTTCTGACATTTAAAATGAAGGCTTTGTTCACAACTGGAGTTAAATGGAAATTAAGTGACCGTAAAAATTGCTTGTTCGCAGGGATTAACAGATAAATGAAATTATTCTATGTGCTTTACCAAACCAGAAACAAGATGCAATGTAGAACAATTTTGAAATTTCAGCAGTGCAAATTACTCATGCAAATTTAACTAAAAGAAATACGTTTTATCATTCAATAGTTAAAATTTGGTCTGAAATTTAAGGAAAATAATTACTGAACTGAGTTAATGCTAATTTGGTTAAAATTTAGATTCTTGAAAACCACAGTCAACCGTCAGAGTACAGGTCAGCTGTTCCTACCAGGAGTTGTCTTCAAATGCTCCCGAAAGATACCAGATATTTGACTCTTTATGCTCCGAAGGCCTTGTGATTTAGAGGTAATATTTCCTTCACATCCCTGACATCAAAGCGAAGAGTTTGGTCACTGGCTCGAATGGTCAGCCGGAGCGTTCCCTAGAGTTCTGGACAGCTGTTGTTAACTCTTTGATGAAAACTGCAAGTGTTTGGATTGCTGAAGAGGATTCTATCAAACTTTGCCCAAAGTTGAAGCTAATTTTCTCCTTGGAAGTCTTCTGCAGGTTGTGTCTTAAAGCTTATCCTCCTCCTCTGGAGGTCTTCATCATTTTTTCATCATCATTTCCTCTTCACTCTCTCTCTCCACACACTATCTTTCTGAGAGGTCTTCCTCTCTTGTAAACAACTGACCACACCTCTGATTTGAAAGAAGTGGTTGATTTGAACCAATCAAGAATGGAATGGCTGAACTTTTATCAACTAAATAAAATATTATTTTAATCCACTCTGTTGAAAAAGTCATCCAATAAAATCATTTGACACTTATCAACTTTAAATGAGGTTAAACAATACAAACACTTTGTCAACCTTATAAATAGAAAACAAGTTTGTAAACTTTTGGGCTACACAGGTTATTGTCAGCTGTAAGGGAAACAACAAGGCAGTTATTTAGTTATAACCAGTAAACAATTATTTTATTACAGAAAAAACAGTATTAATTCTAGAATGTGAATAAAAAGTCTATCTGTTTTCTTGCATGCAGAAAGGGGACCCAAGTGTCAAAGCTGGAATTACTTTGAACAGAGACGAGGCTTTCTGTTATTTACAATCGTTACTTGGATAGACTTGGTCGGATGTTCGTACAAGTTGATACCAGGACATCCTGGGTGATCTGTGTTAACTCAAACGTCCATTTGTGGGGTTTACAGAAAGGGTGTTCCAATATTATTTAGATTTATGGGATCTTAGGTTATCTTACAAACCATAAAAGTCTTCTTTTGACACTTTCCAGAGTTAGAGATGCTGAAAACCAACTTTAAACTGTCCCAGGTTCTGAAGTGGGTTTGGAGGTGGAATGTCTCAGTTGTTCAAGGGATGAGGAGTTTCTTTTTTTCTTTTTCAGAAACATCTTTACAGAATGAAATACTCAGTTTGTAAGGGTCCCACTGCCTGCAGCCTGCCTTGCTGATGGCCGCTGATTATCAACACCTGGCGGCCATCAGCCTGATGAGCCTCTCCATCTACTTAAGGCTGCAGTCCGGTGTGATTCAACGCTGGAGCATATCACCTCTTATGGTATTGTACTGTTGTGAGGCAAATGTCTTGGTGAAAAGAATTTGTTCACCTTTTGCTCTTTTTTCCAGTTTCCTGGTTCCTCGTGCTCTTTGGATTCCCTCGTGACCTGATTTGGATTCCTAGGCCTCTCAGGTATTCCTCGTGCCTCTTTGCCTCCAGTGCCAGCCTTCCTCGTTCCCCTTTTGGACTCTTGTGGATTTCCCTCTGCTGCTCGCTCGCCTTGGACTGAAGGACCAGCTCTCCCCTTCGGGTTGGACTGTAAGGACAAACACTCTTTAAACAAACAACTTGGGCCTTCCCCGTTGGACAGCTAATAACCTGTCGTCCCTCTTTCCAGGAGCTTCAGACCAGCAGCCTGTGGATGTGATTGAACTCACTGTAAATAATAAACACTGTTCTTTTGTATTTCCCCTGTGTCTGCCTCGTTCTGGGTCTCATATCATCTGGGTTCCCCGCGCACTCCTAACAGAAATGCTCCAGCCACAACAGACCCAGAATGAGACCAAGAGCGAGCAGACCTCCCCCGTTCCCGCGGAGGAGCGGATCGACAGGATGGACAAAGTAATTCATCAGGTGCTGACTCACCAGACCACGGTCCAGTCCAACCTTCAGGAGCTCGGAGGTATGATTTATTCCATTAAACGTCAGCTGCAAGCTTCTGCCTCCCCAGCTCCAGTCGTTCCGTCAGCCCCCGTGGCTCTTGGTCCCACTCCTCCTGTTCAACAAATTTTCATTAAACCCTCTGAGTTTTTCACCGGAGACCCTGACCAATGTGGCGGCTTCTTGCTCCAGTGCCGACTCGCCTTCGAGGGGGCTCCCTCCCAGTTCTCGTCGGACACAGCCAAAATCACCTTCTTCGTAAGCCAGCTCAAAGGTAACGCTCTCCGGTGGGCTCACTCGTTCCTCTTGAGTCATGATAACCCCCATGCTTCCTATGCCCTCTTTCTTCGGGAGTTTCGCAGGATTTTTGACCGTCCCCTGCAGGCTTCGAATGCCGCCAAGCGATTGTTGAACTTACGACAGGGCTGTCGTAATGCCTCGGAGTTCGCTCTGGAGTTTCGGATCCTTGCTGCCCAAACAGGATGGGACGAGCCCGCCCTCCAAGGTATTTTCCTTAACGCTCTCTCTGATTTTCTCAAAGATCAGCTGGCCACGTGAGATGAGCCCGAGACTTTCGACAAGCTGATAGACCTTGCCATCTCAATCGACGACCGCTTCCGGGAGAGGCGAAGAGAAACAAACTACAGTTCCCATCGACCCTCGACTTCCGGGTTTCCGACTCCTCCAGGTGAGCCCAAGCCTGCACCGCGGCACTACGTTTCCCACAATTCCCCCACTTCCGGGTTTACGACCCCTCGCTACGAGTCCTTTTCTTCGAATCAGCCCCCTGTGAACTACAACTCCCAGTCTTCCTTGCTTCCTGGTCACAGCCAATCATCTTCTTTCCCTTCACGGGATCGCTCCCCCGAGCCTATGCAGGTGGGGCGCGCACGGCTGACTCCTGCAGAGAGACAGCGGCGTGTATCTGCCCGTCTCTGCATTTATTGTGGTAATTCCGGTCACTTTCTGCCCCACTGTCCATTTCGGGGAAACGAGAACTTCCACCAGTAAAGCGGGAGTTACTGGTGGGAATGTCTGCGTTAACCTTCCCATTTAAATTGTTACTTCCCATGGTCATTCAAACACAAGACCGTCGCTTTTCTTTTTCAGCTCTTATTGACTCAGGCGCTGAACAAAATTTGATTAGCTCTGATTTAGTTAAAGAATATTCTCTTCCGACTCGCGAAATACCGTCAATTTCTGTCGCCGGCTTAACCGGAGACACGCTGACCCGTATTAATTTAAAGACCACCGAGTTACATGTCATTATGTCGGGAAATCATCATGAAATGACTGATTTCTTCGTTTTCAATTCTCATACTCCTCAAGTAATTCTAGGTTTCCCTTGGCTTCGTAACCATAACCCAGTTATTAACTGGGAGCGTGGCTGTGTTGATAAATGGAGCGACAAGTGCCTCAGCAATTGTTTACGCTCTGCTGTTAAAGCGTCCCCTCGTGACACGCCTCCTCTAGAGGAGATCGATCTTTCCTCGGTTCCTGCAGAATACCGCGACCTGGCGGCCGTCTTTAGTAAACAACGCGCTTTGTCACTTCCTCCTCATCGTCCCTACGACTGCGCGATTGACTTGTTACCTGGCGCCCCCTTGCCGTCAAGCAGACTCTACAACCTTTCTGGTCCTGAGAGGGAGTCTATGACTAACTATATTAATGAATCTCTTGCCTCAGGCATTATTAGACCCTCGACCTCCCCTGTGGGAGCGGGTTTTTTCTTTGTTTCTAAAAAAGATAAGTCACTCCGGCCATGTATAGATTATCGCGGTTTAAATAACATAACAATTAAAAATAAATACCCTCTTCCTCTTATTGACTCACTTCAGGAGCAGTTACAGTCTGCTTCCTGCTTTTCTAAACTTGATCTCCGAAACGCGTACCACCTCGTCCGTATTAAAGAGGGCGACGAGTGGAAGACCGCTTTTCGCACTCCTCTGGGCCACTTCGAATATTTAGTTATGCCCTTTGGGTTAACCAATGCCCCCGCGATTTTTCAGGCGCTCGTTAATGACGTCCTGCGCGACTTTATTGGTAATTTTGTGTTCGTTTATTTGGATGATATTCTTATTTATTCTCGCGACCCCGCTCAACACACGGCCCACGTTCGTCTGGTTCTTCAGCGGCTGCTGGAGAACCAATTATTCGTTAAAGCTGAGAAGTGCGAGTTTAACACCTCCACTGTCTCTTTTCTCGGTTTTATTTTTGAGGGTGGTCGTTGCCGAACCGACCCTGAAAAGACCAGGGCGGTAGTCGACTGGCCGACTCCCGAGTCCAGGAAGCAGTTACAACGTTTCCTGGGGTTTGCAAATTTCTATAGACGGTTTATAAAAGATTACAGTCGTGTCGCCGCCCCCCTGTCTCAGCTCACTTCGACTGCCCGAGCCTTTCACTGGACCCCGGAGGCTGAAGCCGCCTTCTCGAAGCTTAAGTCCCTCTTTTCCTCGGCGCCCATCCTCTGCCATCCTGACCCCGCGCACCAGCTTATTTTGGAAGTGGACGCCTCTGACACTGGGGTTGGGGCGGTCCTCTCCCAACGGTCTCCTCTGGACAACAAGGTCCATCCCTGCGCCTTTTTCTCTCGTCGTCTCTCCCAAGCTGAGCGAAATTATGATGTGGGCAACCGCGAGCTTTTGGCGGTCAAACTCGCCCTCGAGGAATGGCGGCACTGGCTGGAAGGCACTGAGACACCTTTTTTAATCTGGACTGACCATAAGAACTTAATCTACCTTCGGAACGCCAAGCGTCTGACCCCCCGTCAGGCCCGTTGGTCGCTTTTCTTTAATCGTTTCAATTTTGTTTTGACCTTCCGTCCGGGCTCCAAGAACATTAAACCGGACGCCCTGTCCAGACAGTTTGCTCCACCAGACTCGTCCGAGCCTTCTGATTCGATTATCCCTTCGTCCTGCATTGTGGGCTCTCTTTCTTGGCCCATCACCGCCACCGTCCAACAGGTCCTCCTCTCCGAACCAGACCCTGGTGGTGGTCCTCCCGGCACCCTCTTCGTCCCCTCCAGCGTGCGGTCCCAGGTGCTCCAATTGCTTCACACTAATAAGCTTTCCTGTCACCCCGGAGTCAACCGCATGCTCTCCCTTACCAAGACCCATTTCTGGTGGCCCTCCATGACTTCAGACATTAAGGACTTTGTTTCTGCCTGCCCTGTCTGTGCCAGAAACAAGTCCGGTACTCAACCCCTGGCTGGCCCTTTGCTCCCCCTCCCGACCCCTAGTCGCCCTTGGTCCCATATTGCCCTTGACTTCGTTACCGGCCTTCCACCATCTGACGGCAACACCACCATTCTCACGGTGGTTGACTGCTTCTCTAAGGCCGCCCATTTTGTTCCCCTCCCTAAGCTCCCCTCTGCCCTTGAGACTGCCCAGTTACTCACCCTCCACGTTGATATAGGAATGATTATTTTGATGCTTTTATGTCAATTAATACTTATACTCACTTTTGATGCAGCTTATCTGCTTAAAGTCAGGCCTGTGCTGCAGATGTGTTTTGGAGTAATTAAAGTTCTCTGGGGGATGCTCTAACCAGAAGATCGGGCCCAATCTTAAGGTTACAGTGACCCAGGTTTTGAAGGACATGTTTTTATGAAGCCATCGCTCTGTTGCACAGACTGCTTTGATGAGGGAAAAACAGATTTAATTAAATCTGTCCTCCTGACAACCATCACTGCTCTCACGCGATCAGGGAGAGGTATATAAGAAATGTAACAAACACAGAGAGTCGGAAGTCTTGTGTGGACCAGCGCGCGCGGTGCCATGCAGTAATTTTGATGTGATTCTTCTTTACCTGGGTCGAAAACGACTTCCCGGCCAGTGTCACGGTGAGAAGTTCTTTCATATCAATTTGTGTGTTAAGAGTGTACGAGTGTACATGTTTTTTTGCTTGGCTGTTTTCTGTGGCAGGTTAATAAATGACACTTATTATTCCTAGCAGTAACAGCCTCTGGTGTTTTATTTTTTCCTTGTCTGAATTAGAGGATGACATTTTTTCGGGAGTACTGCCGGTCACGTGAATCCGGCCGGATTCCGGCGGGACCGGAGTCAACTTTATTATAACTCCCGTTATCGGGACCGGACAGGACGAAAACTTAACGGGAGCAGACGGGAGCGGGAGCCAACATAGGACAAAAAAAGAAATAGGCAAAAAAAATAATAATAATAAATTTCAGACAGGCGGCTGCGCCAACAGCTTCCGGCGCCTTTTCCAGCAGCTACTTCCGGCCGCCTTTTCCAACCTTTGTTTACTGTATCAACCAACATCATGGAGGGAGCATACGCCAGCGGAGAAACCGAGAGGGTAAAAAATATTTTGCAACGCAAAGTTAGGAATAATGACGCATCTGTTAGGTTAACAGAACTGTCAGGGAAGGCGCTAATAGTTCAGAACT
>NC_056498.1:93116591-93131132 GCF_014905685.2 Nematolebias whitei
GTGAAAAACCATATCATGTTGCTGCTGATCTGTTTCATGTTGCTGCTGATCTGTTTCAATGTTGATGTGTTCATGCGTGCACATCTGCTCACAGACTCATGTTCATGTTTGTGCTGATGTTTAATGTTTTATGTTATGAGTGCTTAGTGTATATTTAGTTGATGTTTTTCTTAGTTCATATCTTAGATGTTATTACTGTTTTTCTTATACATTTTATTGTTGGATGTAACTGGGACCCTGTGTACATAATTTCGCTCCACCACATGTACCACATGAGGTGCGAATGACAATAAAGAAACTCTGACTCTGACTCTGACCTTACGACCTTAGTTCCTTCAAATCGAATTTGCTCGATCTATCACTAGGCTCATGTTTGTGAGGTACTCAGGTTCTTCTAGAGCCGTTTCCCATTGATCTGGGTGGAGGTGATAGAGCGTCAAGTCGCCAATGTGTATGGTTGTTCCCTGAGGGACATCGATCCACATTGTCTTGTCCTGTAGGACCAAGGGTCTATTGGCCTCGGTGTGTTCATAGGCCATGATCGCGTTCCGTTGGGGAGTGTTAACCATCTACCATGAACCGACTCTTTCCGCCTGAGTGGCTGTTACTTGCCTATGCGGTGTTATGGTCGTCGCGCATTTTGAATCTCTCGGAATGGGTGTAATACCGCAGATGCCTGCGGCATTGTACCAGATGAAGGGCTTGCTCGGACACAGGTAATGTATCTCATGAGTGGGAGTACACATCTGGAGATTTGGAGCTAAATAGACGGTTGGGTTACTATCGTGATAATCAACCACCTGAGGGATGTTGACCTTGACGTGGTTATCACCGTGCCAATTTCCAACATTAACGACATCCTTGAGTCTGTAGATGCCATTGGCAGGGATGATCGGTAGGTTGATAATGAACGCAATTTCATGCGCTTTGTGTCTGACGTGAATTCGGATCACGCTACCGAGAGCATAAGCCAGGTGAGCCTGGATTGGCCTTACTTTTTCGTTCGTGGCAGAACTAAGGATGTTACTCACCATCTGTAAGGAGACGAGGTAGGGTGGGATCCTGCCAGTGGCTAAAGAATCAACTGACGAGCTGATGTCTCTGAGCGTATCCGTAAGGATCCTATCTATCAGGTGTACGACGACGAAGTCCATTTCTACGTCACGTTTTAGCTCACTAACGATATTTGTAAGGGCCTTAATTTCTTGCGTGTGGGTATTCAATACTAAGATAGTATCTTTTACCGTTTTGGTCACCTGTGTGAATTGTGTTTGCTGTTGATCCATCTGTGTTTTAATCCATGGGATCTCCATCTCGATTTCATTAACATGCTGTTTTAAGGATGTTATACTGACGGTGTTGACTGCTGATAAGCCTAGGCTAAACAAGGATCCAAGAGAGGAGGCAGCAAGAAGGAGCCCTGCAATGCTACGCTTCTGTCGATTATGTGGTCCACTCACTTCCTCTTGAGTGAGAGTGAACTTATGTAACTGCTTCAAAATGTGATGGATTTCCTCATTTGCATTTTGGATTGGTAATGTATACCATGGTTTGTTGAACCATTCATCTTTGATGTTAATGTGCTGTTTGATAACAGTGTAGGTGTCGAAACGGACGAAGACCTTCTGTGTGTAAAGACGACAGTTCGTGATGAGCAGTCCAGGTTGGTCCCTAAGAATGATGCCGGAGGTGAGCTCAAAGGTCACCACCTCGGCTTGTCCTTCTTGGATGGTTCCCAAGAGGGTGAGGATTAATAGAAGTGGTCTCAACATGATCTATATTCGGTTTGGATGACCTTTTTCCCACGAGGTCTGAGTTTGTGAGATCTTTGTCTTGTTGAGTTATTAAATGCCTTGTGTAGTTTGACCTGGTTTCGATGTACCCATTTAACAATTGGCTCTTTTTGGCCTTTGCTGATTTTGATCTGGTAGACAACTGGAGATAGTTTGTCTGTTATCAGGTGGGGTCCAGTCCACCTGGGCATCATTTTGCGGGCGAGAGTTCCGGTCCCGGACTCTCCTTTCCCGGTTGTGGGGGCGAATGTGTAGTACCAGACCCTATCTCCCACTTGGAGTTCCTCGTGAGAGGCCTTTTGGTCATAGTACGCCTTTCGTCCTTCAGCGGATATTCCCAGGTTTCTCTGGGCAAAAGCAAAGGTGTTTTCAAGGTGTTTTTTCCAAGTCATTCATGTATTGTTGTGTGGTGTAGGCTGTTGCCATGGTGGCATCGCCTGGTTGGTACAACAGGTGTAGAGGGAGAATCATTTGTCGACCCATCATCATCTCGAAGGGAGAGATGCCAGTCGATGTGTGTGGAGTGGTCCTTATGGCCATGAGGACCAGAGGGAGTTTCACGTCCCAGTCCTTGTGGTTTGCGGCTACGTATTTCTTCAAAATACTTACCACAGTTCTGTTTGCTCTCTCCACTTGGCCTGAGGCCTGTGGGTGGTGGCCAACATGGAAGTTGACTTTGATGCCTAGAATCTTCCACAGTTCTTTCATCATTTCAGCTGTGAAGTGTGTACCTTGGTCTGAGTTCACCCTGAGGGGAAGCCCAAACCTTGAAAATACATGATTCATTAGTAACATAGCAGTTGTTTGGGCTGTGTCATTAGGAGCTGGTAGACATTCTACCCATTTGGTAAATGCGCAAGTTACCGTGAGAAAATGTTTATTTCCTCTAGTGCTCTTAGTAAGTGGTCCAACCCAGTCGATCTGGAGTTTAAACCATGGGAATGCAATGCCTCTACTTTGCAGTGGTGCTCTGTGGAGTGGTCTGGATGGCTGAAACTGGCCACAGACCAGGCACCCTTTTATGTAGTCCTTGACATCCTTTTTCATTCCAGGCCAATAAGCAACTTATTTTAATGCTTTCAGCGTGGCGTTATCTCCCTTGTGTCCTGCGGATGGGAGGTCATGCGCATGAACTAACATCACTCCCCTGTGGTCATGGGGGACCAGGAACATGGGTGAGGACGTCGGTCCATGAGCAAAAGTTAGGATGCCCTTGATTAGTTTTAGCTATTTGTGCAGCTGAAAGAGGACTTTAAGGTCTGGATTGGAATCCAGGTCAACTTCGGACAGAGTGTTTTTGTCTGGGTCAGTCAAGTGCAGTATCATCGAGTTTATCGCAGGATCCAACTTCTGAAGTTGGATGATGTCTGGGTCAGTCAGCACGGGTTGTACAGAGACTGTGTTGTCAGCTGGTTTGGCTGCAGCCTGTGCAAGTGTGACTGCCATTACCTCGGCTGTAGGTTGTACTGCCAGAGTTGCGAGCAGCCAGGAGGGGTCAAATGACCACGGAGGGCCGTCCACGGCTCCGTCCTTGGCTAGGAAGTCTGCAAGGTCATTATACCACTTGTCATCACCTAGGACTCCTGAATGTCCTGGAACCTTCTTCCAGTAGACCTGTAGGTCATGTGATGTCACCAAGTGATCACATGCCATGAAAAACTCTTTGTGTTTGACCACTTTCTTGTTGCTTGTGAGAAAGCCGTTCTGTTTCCACAGAGCGAGATGACACAAGAAACTAAGTTGAGCGTAATTAGAGTCCGTGCAGATGACTAGCATTTGGATGGAGCGTTCTACTGCCATCTGAAGAGCTATTAGGATTCCTGCTAACTCAGCGTACTGAGAAGACTGAGAGCCTAATTTATAGCTAAGAGTGACCTCTTCTCGGTCTTGGAGGAGAATCCCTCCAACACCTGATTTGCAGGTTTTTTCATGGTGGAATGAGCATCCATCCACGTACAGTGTTGTCATATCTTTGCAGATATTGCTATCAAAGAGTGGTGATTCGGGTCCTCACTTACTGAGGGTTTATCCGCAGCTGGCGTTTGGGTGGCTGGTACATCTTGTGTACATTCCTGGCAGAGTGCCAGGTCAGTGCCCAAATGTGACTTCTTGTGTTGTCCGTAGCGGATGTCTAGGTCAAAACTTTGAAGCGCCATAAGCCACGTGGCTACCCTTGAGTTTGTCACCACACTGTAAAGAACTCGGCCTCCGACCAAAACCTGCCTCTGAAGACCTTCATTGGACAAGAACTGTTATTTCATTGATTTGAATCCAGAAATACAAATTAGCTCATCCAGAGACTGTCTAATTGTATCCTGAAGTAATCAATTGAAAGAACACTCTTCTTTTATATTATCATTACTATTTTATAATATCTTGATAATCAAAACTGTGTTTAGTTCCTATCATTTCTAAAGTTGAAATGAACTACTCATTTTAAATCAACTGTGAAACAGTATTAATGTTTTTTTAAATCCTCATTTAAATTAGAAAACAAGTTAAATGTCTATTTACAAAGTAATTATGCATCTGAATGAGAAGTAGTGATGTCGGTCAAAAGTCAGAGACAGTCAGAAAGAAGTTATTAGAACGAAGTGGATTGCATTTAAACCTAGCAGACAGTAAATAAGAAACACTGGCACCTGCTTGCTCTCACTTCTTCAAAACATTTCTCCTTGTCTGTACTAAACTTTCCTAAAACATTCCTGCTGTTTTCTTGACTTGTAATAACCCTCTGACATCACTAGAACCACCCCCTGTTGGTTGTTTCTGCTATCTGAACAGACACCCCCCTTGTACCCATCTTTCTCTTCAATCCTTCCTTTAAAACTCTTCTATTTTGCCAGTAATCTAAATGCCTTCAGAAATGTCTCGTTGTCTTATTAAGTAAAACGTGCCAAGTTTTATTAATCAGAACCAGATCAGCTAATCACTTGTACATGTTTGATGTTAAATTTTGATTCTGTTAAATAAATTACCACATTTATTCAGATGGGTCAAAGGAAATTAACGTCTCATGTCACTGATTTAAACACAATCCTCATAGTACCTCGTCACAAGGCCTTAATTTAACTCGAAAAAGAGAGAACCTGTTATATTTAAATAATTAGTAGTAGAAGGTGCAGCCAAGCTGTCCCTGACACCACTACAACACCATCTCTGATGCGTTGGCTATTCAGGAAAGTTACTGGCTGGTGTTGTGTTTCAACAATTATTTTCTGTCCACCAATGTAACTGGAAAAGTGTTTAACTGCCCACACAGTGGTCAGTAGAGCTTTCTCACAGTCTGAGAACTTTAATTCGGGGCCTGCCATTGTCTTACTGGCATAGGCCACCATACACTTGTCTTTGTCGTGCATCTGGTACAGACCTGCACTTATGCAGTGAGCTGAAAAGCCCACTTCCAAGTGAAACTCTTTGTTGTAGTCTGGATAGACTAGACATGAGGCTGACTTCAGTCTGTCCCTGAGAGCGTTCATTGCCTGCTGTTGGTTATCAGTCCAGACAAATAGGACGTCTTTCTTTAAGAGTTCAGTCAGTGGTTTCGCAAGGTCTGCATAGTTCTCTATGAATTGGCGTGAGTAATTACACATGCCCAGAAAACTTGGTAGTTCTCTGAGATTGGTGGGGACTTTGAGATTGTCTAGGCCTTGGGTGCGAATCAAGTGTGGTTGTACTCTGTCTGGACCTACTAGTAGGCCAACGTAGTCCACCTTGGTCCTGCACCACTGGCATTTTGACAGTGAGATTTTAGCACCAGCAGTAGTCAGTTGATTCAGAACATGGTCGATCTCAGCCAAATGTGAGTCCAGTGTTGGCTGCCTCAAAAGGACATTGTCCACGTAGATCAGTGTCCCACGTTCGTGGGCGCCTGGACATGCTTTGTTCAAAAAGATGTTGAACTCAGCTGGTGAGTTAGCGTAGCCAAAGGGACACCTGGTGATGGTGTGTTGTCGGCTACAAAAAGTGAAAGCTAGTTTGTGTTGGTCCTCGGCGCGCACAGGAATGGTCCAAAAACCAGAGGCGACGTTGAGGGTGGAAAAGTACTTACCATCGGTGACCTTGGGCAGTTCCTGTTGGATCTGGGTCATTGGTCACCTAGATAAAGGAACTTGTTTGTTTAGCTTTCTGTAGTCTATGGTAAGTCTCCACTTACCATTTGGTTTCAAAACTGGCCATAAAGGCGCAGGGTAGGTGCTATTACATTGTCTGATTATGCCTTTATCTAAAAGGGCATCAATGATTTCCTTGACAGGTTGATGTGCTGCCAGGGGAATCTTGTATTGTCTGACAAATTTAGGCGGTGAGTTTGGTGGAGTTGGGATGCTCACTGTGTGGAGCGAGGTCACCCCACAATCCATTGAGTCAGTTGAGAATGACTTCTCATATTCCATGAGAACTTGGAAGAGTTTGTCCCTTTTTTCATCAGTCGTCAGGACGTCGGCTTGGGCGACCACATGTTAAATCTGTGAAGAGATTGCTAAGGGTTCTTGATGTTTGGGGAGCTTCAGTGAGTCCCTTTCTGTGTCGTTAGACCTGTCTATAGGTAAGACACTATAGGTTTGAGGTCCTAAATCGACATCATTGGTTGAGAAGAGAGCTATGGCCTGTGTTGGTTTCGTAAACCAAACTGAACCAGTTTCTTGACTCGATACCAGGTTGTCTGGGAGTCCTCCTAGAAATGGAATGCCTAGTTCAAAATAATGAAAATCTGTGGAGATCAACCATCCTAGCTTTGTGTTTTTCAGGATCAGTACCTCTTCCGTGCATGTGTTACACACAGCAACAGATGTGGTTCTGGAGTCGAGGCTCACTTGGCTTGCGGCCTCAATGGACAGTCCTAGTTTGAAAAACGTAAGAGATGGTTGAAAGTACGCCTGTTTAAGGCTAATAGATTGTCCCGCCACGATGTGAACTCGTACCATTAGGTTTGTTACCTGAGGTGGTACTGAGGTGTTTTGGTTGCTAGCAACCTGGCAGACCTCTGGAATGGTCTGTCCAGCCATAAGGTTTGCTGTGTCTAGCACAGGAGGATCCTTTGTGGCTGGTTTTAGTGACCACAGTACATTGTGGCTGGTGTCCACTCGGACACCTAATCTTACCAAGATGCCAGAGCCTATGTAGGTTGCGTGTGGTAAGTCTGGGACCACGAGGAATGGGTGGACCAGTTCCCGTTGGTCCCAGATCAGTTTCAGGTTAATGACTCCTTTCGCAGTCATCACTCGTGAACTGAAAGGATACAATGGAAAGCGGAAAGCTTTCTCTATCAGAACCGGACCCAAATGTTTTTAACCAATGTTTCGTAGAAAGCTTGGTTAATAGCTGATTTATCTGTCCACAGCGACAGTACAGCATCTTCGGTGTGGGATCCTTGAATTGTTACACCTTTAACTACCAATGGTAGGTAGTATCCGGTGGGCTCTGACTGTCTCAGCTCGCAGAGGAGGCTTTCTTGTTCAGTCAGAGTTGGGTCCACAGGTTGGGTCTCTTCGGTACACACGCTTTTAAAGGCTTACTTACCGGGACTGTGTTCTCTGCTGAGAAGTCCTTGGTGCCTTCTGTGGTGCCTGCTGTTGGGCAGTCTGTGACTGTCTCAGGAGGCATGAGTATTGGCAGGGGTTTGCTCACTCTGGCCCACATTGTCTGTTCACCATAATCTATAATCGCGTCAAAGCGATTTATAAAATCATGGCCAATCAAAAATGGGAATGAGTCAACCGTAGACACATGTACCAGGTGGTATAGTGTCATCTCGCCAACCTGCATGTGAACCATAGCTATAGCTATTAGGGTTGTCCTCGTCTCTGTGAGGCCCTACATTTCTATAGCACATTCTATGAGAGGTATTTCCCTGTGAACACCGTTAGCGGCGGTCCTGAGCTCCTCGAACAGTTTGGCTGACATAATAGTTATGTTGTCCCCACCGTGCAGTAGGGCATCGTGTGTGAGGACCCCTTCAAGTGTGATTAAGTAAGCTTTTTTAGCGACCCCCTTTCTGATAAGGTCACACAGGAACCTTGTAAGTTTTGGCCAACGTTTCTTCTTACGTTTCCCTTTGCCTGTGTAATCCCGGTTTATCCGAACCGTTGGTGCAGTCGCTGCTGCTCTTGAGAGTTCGGTTTTTGACAGGCCTCCGTCATTGATGTATGAGATCACCCTCTCTCTGTGTGTTGAGGGGCTCTCATTGTTTGTAACAACAAGGTCCTGGTGGCTGTCCTTGACAGCGACAACGTTGTTGTTTGTGTCACCTTGATTTGTCTGAACTGTCAGCACAGCTCTTGCTGTTTCTGAGGTTACAGTTTGTGACGGGTCACCGTCGGTGACATGTGAGTGCACCCCCCTCTTTTTCTGGTCAGGGGCTGTCAGAGTTTACAACAACAACGTCATGGTGACTGTCCATGACAGCAGTAACGGTGTTGTTTGTTTGTTCTGACTCATCAGCAATGATATTGCCACACGTGTCAGGTTGTTTGTCCGTGGCAATACCTTTCAACATTTCCAAGAACTGACGCACACTCTCTGTCTCGTCCGAGCTCAGATGTCCGGGGCTCTCTTTCTGGACCCGCTGCTGTTTCTTTTTTGTCTCAGGCTGTCCAGGCCGACGTGGTGGGGGAGCAGGCCCCCTCCTCTGTGGTTCCTGGTGGGATCCCTGGTTGTATGGGTTACCTTGGGTGTCATATCTTTTACCCTTGGGGTGTGCACACCCCTTCTGGTACATTCGTTCATCCTCTGGTTTCTTGGGAATCCATTTAGGATCTTGTCTGGACCAAGGGGCACTCATCTGTTGTGGTTTGGCTGCTGGGAAATCTAGTTTCCTCTCGCCTTTCTTGGGAGGGGGAGCTGAAGCTCTCGTCCCTTCCGATTATTTTTTTTGTTTGTTTAGATGGCCTCCCTTCTCCCCTTACAGCCATCCTCTCCAAACCATCCATCCATCCATCCATTTTCTTTACCTGCTTATTCCATTTTGGGTCACGGGGGTCGCTGGTGCCCATGTCCAGCAATCACTGTGCGAGGGGCGGGGTACACCCTGGACGGGTCGCAAGTCCATCACAGGGCCACACAGAGACAAACGAGACAAACAACCATTCACTCTCTCACTCACACCTAGGGACAATTTAGAGTTACCAATCAGCCTAACATGCATGTTTTTGGACTGTGGGAGGAAACCAGAGTACTCGGAGAAAACCCATGCATGCACGGAGAGAACATGCAAACTCCACCCAGAAAGGCCCCTGGACCGGGGTTTGAACCAGGGACCTGCTCGCTGAGAGGCAGCAGCTCTACCAGTTGCGCCACCGTGCTGCCCCTCTCCACACCATTATTATGAAATATTTATTCTAGTGATTATCTAGTGTAAGTTTTTTTTAATAGGATAGAAAGAAAGAAAAGACAAAGTAAGACTCCAAAATATAAGAAATATACACAAAGAGAGCACACGGCAAAACACCTGGCCACTGTCTGCTCACCTGCAAAGAACATGACAAAACACAGCAACAAAATACATATGTATAAAGAACTTAAAATATTCATGGCTTTGCAGTAAGTTTCCATAAATATATATACCCATACCTACGCCTATATACATACACACATACACATGAATATACATTCATATACATATCTATATATCTATATATCTACATATAAAGCCTACATAAGCATCCCTGCATCTATTTGTGTGTGGTTGTGAGCATGCATAAGTGTATAAGGCTTCTCTAATAGAACATTTAATAGTAACTGTGAAGCAGCAGAGACCCGACCCCCAAGACCAGAGGCAGACGAAAAAGGGGGGACCAGAGCCCAACACCCCAGGAGGGACCCCAACCGCGGAGCCCCCAGGGCCACCCACACGGGACGAACCACTCACCCACCCCCCAGATCGGACCACAGGGGAGAACCGGAAGATCCCCACCAGCGACCACATGCAGTGACCCCCCGGGGCCAACAGCGACAAACTCATAGGCCCCTGCCAGAACCCGCTGCACCGATGCAGTTCCAGGCCCGGGCACTGAGGCCTGGGCACTGAGGCCTGGGTACCGAGGACGCACACCACCCAGGCCAAGGCCTGACAGGGCCAGAGGACCCGAGCCCCACCAGGCAGACACCAGGCCGAGCCGACACACGCCCAAGCGCCCAGCCCCCGACACCAAGGGTCCCAAGCGCGCCGGCAGGCAAGGGCACACCCCACCAGGGGGCCGCACGATAGGGGCGCGATGCCAAGCACCCCCAGTTGTATCAAAGAGGGGGCAATCCGAGTCTCGGCCTAACAAATACCCATTCATACACAGACACAATCACACAGTCCCAGCCTCATTCTCACACTCACTCACTGAAAGACATACAATAACGATACATTTCATTCTTATTCCCGATACGCACTCTATACCCCCCAGGTCTAAGACATGTACCCGTCCTCTACAGGGGGCAGCCCATGCCCAAACTCAGGAGGTAGACCCATTCATTCTCGAGCGGAGAAGAGCCAATATCCCAGACCCTGCCCAGGCCACGCCCAGCCGACAGGACACCCCCGGCACGAAGAGGTCCCTTCCGATTCTAATGACTGGGAAGGAATCCTCTCACCTGGGAACACCTCAATGGGTGTTTTGGCCTGTGAACGGGCCTCAAAGACATTCATAGCACAATTTTTTATCTCACTGATGTTTTTTCTTTGAAATTAGCAATCATCTTTACTGACGTCCTTATGTCAGGGTGGAGATTTTTGCTGAAAACGAACTTAAACGCTTCCTCCTCCTCCATGCCAGTTTCGTTTCTGTAACCAAAATAAGCCTGCAAAATTCTGGAATAATATGCCCTTGGGTGCTCATTCTTACCTTGCATGACCTTGTTGGCAGCTGGGTAACCGCCAGGTCCCGCGCAAGGGGTATACTCTTTGATTAGAGCAGCACATAACAGGCGGTAATCCTTTCTTGTGGCATCAAGTTGACACTCTATAAAGGAAAACACCGTCCTGGCTGAAGTCTGCCTGATCAAACCTATTTTATCTTCAACTGTAGCATTGGGATAGCTTCCTATTTGGAAGTCAAGGTCTTGCAGATAGGCCTTAGTGTCGGTCGAATCCAACGGCCCTGGCTCGAAGCGTTGGACATATTTCGCTATTTTTTGCAATACCGCTATTGAGAGCGGAGGATGAGGGTTTGGTGGAGGCGGAACAAAATAATCACGTGGAGGTGGTTCACCAGAATCACGTGGAGGTGGCATAAGGAGATTTTGTGTAGGAGGTACAACAAAATCCCTCTGAGGTGGTGATAGTTGACCTGGACTCTGACCCAGTTTGTCTTTGAGTTCCAGACATCTTTTCCCCTCGTCAGAGATTTTATTCGTGGCTGCGGCAAGTTTTGCTTCACAGGCTGTTAACCGTTCACGTGATGTATGACACTCACTTTGTAAACGCACGCCTTGTTGGACTAATGCTTCTTTTTCCAATATGCACTCGTCCAGAGATTTTGATGTTAGCTGCAACTGTTGGTGCAGAACATCATGGTCTGAACCCAGTGCTTGGTACTTTAACCCACCTTCACGTAGCTTTTCCTTATATGAGTCTGCTTGTAACAACAACTGAGCTTGTGAGAGCTCTTTCTGACGTTGCAATTCATTCTCCCAGGTCTCCTTTTCAAATTGAAACTGTGCCATGAGTTTTAGATACTCCTCACGTGTTGCTACGCGGTCCTCTGTCATGCGTTTCAACTTTATTTCAAGGGCTTCTGTCCTACTGGCCTCCAGGTAATATTCAGCTTTTAGCAAGATTGCTATTTTAGCTAGCTGTTCGTAGCCTGACTTCTTTATGGCTGCAGAATTTATACTGCTTGCCACTTCCTTAAGTTTGTCGACTAAATCTTTTGAGTTCATGCAGTCCACCTGGTCACCATATGGAGATAAGGAATCTGTGAGCAGCTTCAAAGCGCTCTCAAGCCAGTCCTTCTTAACACCACTAGGAGCAGCATTAGCATTATCAGATTTTGTTAAAACTGCCATGGTCGTATTTACTGTTCAGCAAAACCTATCTGGTTAAACCGTTGCAATCTTAGAGTTTTTCAACAGGTAAATGTTTGTATTTAAGTGAGCAGTGAGTTTCACACCCTATTTTAGCTCTGTGGTTCCATCAACAGTACTGTTATAAGCCAACTTTTCAATAATTGGGCACCTGTTTTAGGTTTTACCACATGAATATTATAAGTAAATGCTTCCTGTGGCAGTGTTACTTAATATGAGCTTAATTCTAACAGATACAATGAACCAGGCTATTTCAGTGTTTATTTACTCAAATGCACTTAAAATTAATAAACCTGCAATATTTTCTAAAAAGTCTGACAGCAACTTTGTAGTTTTAAACGCTCTTTAAGCAGTTTAATTTACCAGAATTTGCTATTTAAAACAGTAACTCATAAACCAAGCTTAATTAACATTTGTATTTACCCACATGCTTCGTTTTAGAAATAAAATGAAAAACGAGTTTGCAGCTCTCAGTTCTGAAAAACTGTTATACTCTTTTTCAACAGCAGGTGGTGGTGCAAGCTTACTTTTACCAAAGGGTGACTGTAGCTACCCGTCGTCGACGGTAGGAGTCACTGATGACTTCCTGTGAACCGTCCTGTTGACATCCGGTCGTTAGCCGTTAGCTTCGATTAGCAATGGACGAACCCGATCCTAATCAGCATTTATAGACGGATTTAAAGCTTGAACATGGCGTCGCTTCAGAAGCACACTCTTTAGGCATAAACTCCTCAGGTTAGAACCAATGTGAGGCTATAATTCAGCTTTTTTAACCACTAAGGAAGACTCCGTTTAAAAAACGAACTTCATTTCCGGGGTCACGTGACTTTACAGACACGTGGGCATCGGGGTGGGCTTTTCGCACTGACGCCAGAGTGAGTGGACGTACACGGCATTACGTCACCAGCTTCTCTGCAAATCAGAACGTTTCACACAGCAGTCCTCGACCAATCACAGCTCGTGTGTACCAGTGTAAGCTAGCTGTTAGCTTCAACAGTCCGGCCACAATATCGCCCATTAATGCTTCGAAAATGCACAAATTACCTGTGTAAAGCAGCGAATCAGCATAGAAGCAGCTTTCTGAATAGAGCGCTCAGTTTCACAGACAGCGTCTCACCATTTAAAACACAACTCGTTCGAGTCCAATAATCAGAACCGGTTGGAACCGTAGAACCCCTGGACATGAAAGAGTTTCAAACAGAATGACGTGTCCTTCCTCTCTGCTTACAGCTTAATCACACACACAGAATAACAATTTCCAGCTTCAAAATGAACATCAACACAATTCTATATCTTTCTGAACACCACAGCCGTGAAATATGTCTTACCAAAGTCAAAACTTGAACGTTTTATATGCCAACATGAAGCGTTTTTCCACAATATTACAATATCTCATGTCACACATAATTTATCTCTTCAGAAACGCGTACGGGCCACCATTAATGTAGTGAAGCTAGCTGTTAGCTTCAACAGTAGGTGGTGGTGCAAGCTTAATCCCCGTACGGGCCACGAGGAGAACAGGTCTCGGCACCGGGGAAGCCACCAGACCCCTGTTTCTGGGTCCGCCTCGCCCGGCTGTTCGGGGTGGACGTCAGGGGAGGACGAAGAAGTGGAGGACGAATTCTGTTTTGTTCCTGTCCCCCGACTCTCCCGCCGTCACCGGGAAGGTAGAAAGCGGTCCCGGGGACAGTCCGCGGCGACCGGCCCGGTCTCGTCGGCTGAGCAGAATCTTAGAGTTGGTTCTGGTGTTTCTGTGGGACCCGGATCCGCCTCCTCACCTCTCAGGTTTCCGGTGGGGGCGAGATCCGACGTCCCGCGGGAGCTCCGGTCCACTCCTGTTCGGTTCGGCGAGTCCGGTCCTCTTGACGTCACAGGGGCGGATTCCGTGGCCTCACCTTCCAGGTTCCTGGTGGGGGTGGAGTCCGGCCTCTCACCGTCACACCATGCCACGGCTGTCCAACCCAGTCTGACCGAACCTCCTGAGCAAACTCCCAGTGACTCTGTGTGGGCGTGCTCCGCCGCCCCACCTCCCAGGTTTCTGGTGGGGGCGACACCTGACACCACACCCTTACATAGAGACATTTGTCCATCAGTCGCATATTCACCCCATGAATTATCCCAAATAAACCACACTCTGCAAAGCCTTTTTTGTTCTGCTAAAAATAACCCGGACTGTCTAGATACTGTGCTCACCCTTGCCGAAGAGTTTTTATTATCCCAACCCAGTTTAATCCAGCGTCCTGAATATCAGCAGCTTCTTGCTGGACTCAGAACTTTGAAAATTGAACATGATTCTGACTCAGCACCAGCATCAGAAGACCCTGCCTCTGTAGACCCACCGTCCACGCTACACGAAGCCCCTGAGGTTGACCCATCTGCTGAGCTTCTCGCTCCTGCTCCGCTCGCTGAGGTCCTCGCTCCGTCCGCTGAGGTCTTCACTTCTTCCGAAGACTCAGCTGCCGATGTCGCTACGTCCACCGAGGGTCCCACGTCCGCCGAGGTCGCTACGTCCACCGAGGGTCCCACGTCCGCCAAGGTCGCTACGTCCACCAAGGGTCCCAGGTCCGCCGACGTCGCTACGTCCATCGAGGGTCCCAGGTCCGCCGACGTCGCTACGTCCACCGAGGGTCCCACGCATCCAGAGGGTCCTACGCCCACCGAGGGCTCAGTTCTTGCTGCCGCTGCAGAGGAGTCAGTTCCTGCCGCCGCCGCAGAGGAGTCAGTTCCTGCCGCCGCC
>NC_056498.1:93131232-93132168 GCF_014905685.2 Nematolebias whitei
GGGGTCGACGCTTTCCAAGTCTCCAGAGGGGTCGACGCTCTCCAAGTCTCCAGAGGGGTCGGCGCTCTCCAAGTCTCCAGAGGGGTCGGCGCTCTCCACGTCTCCAGAGGGGTCTGCGCTCTCCACGTCTCCAGAGGGGTCGGTGCTCTCCACGTCTCCAGAGGGGTCGGCGCTCTCCACGTCTCCAGAGGGGTCGGCGCTCTCCACGTCTCCAGAGGGGTCGGCGCTCTCCACGTCTCCAGAGGGGTCGGCGTTCCCCAAGTCTCCAGAGGGGTCGGCGCCCTCCAAGTCTCCAGAGGGGTCGGCGTCCTCCACCTCCACTGAGGACTCGCCTCCATGGTCCTCCATGTCGGCTGCTACAGCTCCCCAGGACTCTACGGCGCATGCTGCGTCCTCCAAGGTTTCTACGCCGCCTGACACGGCCTCCTCGTCGTCTACGCCGCCTGACGCGGCCTCCGGGGTCTCTTCGCCGCCTGACGCGGCCTCCGGGGTCTCCTCGCCGCCTGACGCGGCCTCCGGGGTCTCTTCGCTGCCAGACGCGGCCTCCTCGTCCTCTACGCCGCCAGACGCGGCTCCCTCGTCGTCTACGCCGCCTGACGCGGCCTACTGGGTCTCTTCGCCGCCTGCCGCGGCCTCCAAGTCGTCTGCGCCGCCTGCCGCGGCCTCCAAGTCATATATGCCGCCTGCCGTGGCCTCCAAGTCGTCTACACCGCCTGCCGCGGCCTCCAAGTCATCTACGCCGCCTGCCGCGGCCTCCAAGTCGTCTACGCCGCCTGCCACGGCCTCCAAGTCGTCTACGCCGCCTGCTGCGGTCTCCAAGTCGTCTACGCCGCCTGCCATGGCCTCCAAGTTCGTATGTGTTGAACGGCCTCCCGGCCGCCCCCCGGAACTGGCCCGGCTTGATGGACGGCCTCCCGGCCGCCCCCCGGACCTGGC
>NC_056498.1:93132178-93145982 GCF_014905685.2 Nematolebias whitei
TGATGGACGGTCTCCCGGCCACCCCCCTGACCTGGCCCGGCTTGATGAACGGCCTCCCAGCCGCCCGCCAGACCAATGACTCTAGGGACGGTCTCTTGACCGCCCAGATCTTTTGTGTTTTCCTGCTTGTGTTTTGCCTTAGTTTTTGTCAGATCTTTGCTTTCTTCCTTGTGTTTCCTCGGGCCCTCCACCCTTGCAGTGCCGCCCTCCACCCGCCCAAGTCCTTCGGAAGGGGGGTTTTTTGGGGACGCCTGGGGGCGTCCTTGAGGGGGGGTACTGTAAGGATGGTACCATTTGGTGGCTCGGTTTGTGTCTGTGTTTCCCTAGTGTTTTCTCTTTAGTTTAATTGGGGCCATCCTTGTCTCGTCACAGCTGTTAGTAATCACGTCTCGTCTTGTCCTTGTATATAAGCTGTCTGTTCAGTCTTGTTTTTTGTCGCGTCGTCTTCGTTGGGTCCCTGTGTCTTCTGAGTCTTCTGAGTTTCCTGAATCTCTCTGAACTTCCCGTGCCTTCATCCCGTTTTGTAAGTTATGCTGCCTCGTCAGCCTGTTATTTTATTATTATCATTAAATTTCTATTTTTTGTACTTCTGCCGATTTGAGTCCCTGTCCGCACTACTGGGTTCGCCCTGACCAGAAAACCCTGACAGAAAGTGTCAAAAGAAGACTTTTATGGTTTGTAAGATAACCAAAGATCCCATAAATCCAAATAATATTGGAACAACCTTTCTGTGAACCCCACAAATGGATGTTTGAGTTAACACAGATCACCCAGGATGTCCTGGTATCAACTTGTACCAACCTCCGACCAAGTCTATCCAAGTAACAATCGTAAATAGCAGGAAGCCTCGTCTCTGTTCAAAGGAATTCCAGCTTTGACACTTGGCTCCCCTTTCTGCATGCAAGAAAACAGACAGACTTTTTATTCACATTCTAGAAGAATTAATACTGTTTTTTCTGTAATGAAAGAATTGTTTACTGGGAATAACTAAATAACTGCCTTGTTGTTTCCCTTACAGCTGACAATAACCTGTGTAGCCCAAAAGTGTACAAACTTGTTTTCTGTTTATAAGGTTGAAAAAGTGTTTGTATTGTTTAACCTCATTTAAAGTTGAGAAGTGTCTTAAATGCTTTTATTTGATGACTTTTTCAACAGAGCAGATTAAAATAATATTTTAATTATTTGCTAAAAGTTCAGCCGTTCTATTCTTGATTGGTTCAAATCGACCACCTCTTTCAAATCAGAGGTGTGGTCAGTTGTTTACAAGAGAGGAAGACCTCTCAGAAAGATAGAGTGTGGAGAGAGAGAGAGAGAGAGAGAGTGAAGAAGAAATGATGATGAAGAAGTGATGAAGACCTCCAGAGGAAGAGGATAAGCTTTAAGACAAAACCTGCAGAAGACTTCCAAGGAGAAAATTAGCTTCAACTTTGGGCAAAGTTTGATAGAATCCTCTTCAGCAATCCAAACACTTGCAGTTTTTATCAAAGAGTTAACAACAGCTGTCCAAAACTCCAGGGAACGCTCCGGCTGACCATTCGAACCAGTGACCAAACTCTTCGCTTTGATGTCAGGCATGTGAAGGAAATACAATCTCTACATCACAAGGCCATCGGAGCATTAAGAGTCAAATATCTGGTATCTTTCGTCAGCCTTTGAAGATGACTCCTGGTAGGAACAGCTGACCTGTACTCTGACGGTTGACTCTGGTGTTCAAGAATCTAGATTTTAACCAAATTAGCATTAACTCAGTTCAGTAATTATTTTCCTTAAATTTCAGACCAAATTTTAACTATCGAACAATAAAACGTATTTCTTTTAGTTAAATTTGCATGAGTAATCTGCACTGCTGAAATTCCAAAATTGTTCTACATTGCATCTTGTTTCTGGTTTGGTAAAGCACATAGAATAATTTCATTTATCTATTAATCCCTGCGAACAAGTAATTTTTACGGTCACTAAATTTCCATTTAACTCCAGTTGTGAACAAAGCTTTCATTATAAATGTCAGAAATAATTTCCAACAGTTGTTTTATCATACATAGTCAAATAAACCACAAAATTGTATTAAAGCGTGTGTGTTTTACTTATGACATATGAATCTTTCATATAAAAGAACTCACGGTGTAAAAGGGTAATTCGAGGTAATTAATTAAACATCTGAATTAATTTTCAGACCTTCAGACGTTCTCTCAGAGTTGAGAGTGGTGCCCCTTCAAAATAAAATTCATAACAAATTTTAACTATTAAACAACCCTTCCCGCTACACTGCAGAATCCTGGCCTGATTATGTTGATCTTCTGTGCTGGGCCATCCTTTTGGCCAATGGCTGTTTAGTTTCCCCGATGTAAGACTGATCACAACCCTCCTGACACTGAACAGCATACACAATATTACTCTGTGCCGGGGGACTGGATCTTTGGGATGAACCAGTCTTTGCTGTAATGTTTTTTGCGGTTTAAAAGCCACTGGGACATTATGTTTAGAAAATAAACATCTCAATTTCTCTGATACTCCCTCAACATACGGAATGACCACTGGTCTGGGTTCCTCCTTTTCACTTGATGGCTGACTGGAGTCCTTTTTGGGTTTCTCCTCTGCTTTCAGGAAGGCCCAGTTAGGATATCCACATTGCTCTAGAGCCTGTCTTGTGTGAGATTTCTCCTTCTGTCTGGCTCCTGAGTTAGTGGGGACGCTGTCTGCTCTGTGATACAGAGTCCTGATGCCTCAAACTATTAAGAGAATTTGAGAAAACAGCAAGGAAGAGGGCAGACTACAGGAACCACTTGCGATTCAAAGTGGCATCATTCCCAAGAGCCTGGAACTAAAATTGTCGGTCAGCAGGCACCAGGCAAGCAAGATCCTACAGAAGGCACAGACCCAGCTGCTGAACAGGTGAGACAGACCAATTTTACTATTGAGACATTGAAGGACAAAGAAGAGCACATTAAACAAAAACTAACAACGTGTCTAGATCAGACCACACTTCAGCAAGTGATGGACTGTACAGATCAGGCACGCTTAGCACAGCATGTCAAGTCCAAGATTCGACAACAAAACAAGTTTAACTCATCAACACCATCACAATTCCAATAACAACACATTCAGTGTAGGACAACAATCCAGTAGTCAATTACATGCCAGGGAGACAGAAAAGTGGGTGAAGAATTTATCTGACAGACAGCTCACCCAGCCGGAGACAAAGATTCTTGCCAGGGGACTGAACTTTGCGGTTGCACCACGTAGACTTCCTCTGGTGGAGATGATCACAGCCACAGAATCAGCCATTCGCAACAACAAAATTAAAGAGGCTGAAGCAGAACAACTCAGAATCAAAGTTTCAGTCTGCCTCAGCAATGCCAAACCACCACCTTCCATCATCAGTAGAGAGGAGAGGCATGCACTCACCACTCTTAGCAAGGACAAAAACATCATCATTCTCCCAGCAGACAAAGGAAGGTGCTCAATGATTTTGAACCAGAAAGACTATCATGAGAAAGTTTTGACACTCCTTAGTGACTTAACCAATTGTGAACTTTTGAAAAGAGATCTAGGAAGTGGTTCCAAGAAGAAGTTAATAAATTGCCTGAAAAATTTGGAGCAGGACAAGGCTATTGACCATGTTCTGTACCACAGACTGTACCCAGGGGAGGCCACACCTACCCTGTATGGTTTACCTAAAATGCACAAAAAAGGTGTACCTTTAAGACCAATTGTTAGCATGATTACCTCTGTCACTTACAATGTTTCCAAATATCTGGTGTCTGTAGTCATCCCTTTAGTTGGCAGCTCAGAACACCACATACAGAACACCATGGACTTTGTGGATAAGGTGAGGGATGTCATCATGGAGACTGATGAAACAATGGTCTCTTTTGATGTCACATCACTCTTTACGTGCATTCCTAATGATGGTGCAGTAGAGGTGGTCAGTTTTAGATTAAAATCAGACACCACTCTGAGCAGCAGGACCACACTTTCCACAGAACAACTGTGTCAACTCTTGAAACTGTGCCTGCAGTCAACCTACTTCACATATGGGGAGCAATATTATAGACAGAAACATAGGTTTGCAATGGGGTCTCCAGTTTCTCCTATTGTTGCCAACCTGTACATGGAGGAGGTAGAAAAGAGAGCCTTGACGTCCTTTTCAGGGACATCACCAAGTCATTGGTTCAGGTATGTTGACGACACCTGGGTTAAAATTAAATCTCAGGAAGCCCAACATTTTACTGACCACATCAACTCTGTGGATAAATACATCAAGTTCACACAAGAAGATGTAAAAAATGGCAGGTTGGCTTTCTTGGACTGTGAAGTCTCAGTCTCTGATAGAGGACATTTGCAAACTGAAGTGTACCGCAAACCCACCCACACAGACCAGTATTTGCAGTTTAACTCCCATCACCCTTTGTAGCACAAGTTAGGAGTCATCAGGACTCTGTATCACAGAGCAGACAGCGTCCCCACTAACTCAGGAGCCAGGCAGAAGGAGAAATCCCACACAAGACAGGCTCTAGAGCAATGTGGATATCCTAACTGGGCCTTCCTGAAAGCAGAGAAGAAACCCAAACAGGACTCCAGTCAGCCATCAGGTGAAAAGGAGGAACCCAGACCAGTGGTCATTCCGTATGTTGAGGGAGTATCAGAGAAAATGAGACATTTATTTTCTAAACACAATGTCCCAGTGGCTTTTAAACCCCAAAATAAATTACGGCAAAGATTGGTTCATCCCAAAGATCCAGTCCCCCGGCACAAACGGAGTAATGTTGTGTATGCTGTTCAGTGTCAGAAGGGCTGTAATCAGTCTTACATCGGGGAAACTAAACAGCCACTGGTCAAAAGGATGGCCCAGCACAGAAGATCAACATCACCAGGCCAGGATTCTGCAGACTACACTCATCTCCAGGCCAGGGGTAACTCTTTCAAGGATGAAGATGTCACATCCTGGACAGAGAGGAACGATGGTTTGAGAGAGGAGTAAAGGAGGCCAACTTTGTGAAAAGAAATTGTCCATCATTAAACAGGAGTGGAGGCCTCCGGGTTCAACTGTCCCCCTCTTACAATGCTGTTATTGCTAGTATCACTCAACCCCCTGTGAATAGTAAACAGCCACCAGTGTGCTAATGATCCATTGTTAGGCTGATGGTCCTTCTTGACCATGTGAGCAGCTGGTTTTAGTTGTCAGCAGCAAACTGGTTGATCCACTCTGAGACCCTGTACACACGTAGCCGGATATCAGGAAAACCGAATAGTTTATCATGCGGTGTGGCCTTTCATCCACACGTGAACTCCGGTTGATGTAACTATAAACGAATAATAACAAAAACTCCGACCAAAGTGGAGATTTGAGAAATCTCCTCTTTCGGGTTTGCGTGTGGACTTTCGGAACCGGAGATATGCGCATTATGTCTGCGACAGATGGTGCAGCGCGGCGCTGACGTCACATGTGCGACAATTGTTTTTGTTTGCCCATTCATTCGGAGGGAAAATGACTGCGTTTAGGGAAGTACTAATTGTAACGCTGGTTCAGGCAATTTTTGCTTGCTTGTTTTTACAAGCGCAACTGCTCCAACAGATGGAATTACAAAGGAGAAAAAGCGCTTGGCGTTCAGCTCTTTTACAGCAACTATCCCTACCTGTCCACACAAACGAACCTCCAGGCGCCATGATTCAATACTAACAGGAAGTTGTGGTTGCTTTGAAGGGTTGTGATTGGCTGATATACGTTTCACCTTTGCACTACACTGCCTCCTATGGGTTGGGCATATTCTTTACAACGCTCTGTGGTGAACATCACCGGGTTCATGTAGACGATCATTTTCTCTATCCGAACATGTATGTACGGCGATATTTTTTTGCGCAGATATTCGTTTTTTCAAACACCAGGCTACGTGTGTACAGGGTCTGAGAAGGTGCTATTTAAGAGACTGAGCTGAATACAGCACCTGAGACTGAGGAAGTCTTTCGTATGAAAGATGAAACGTATCTACCATTCTTTTGCTTTGTTTTGTTTTTTTGTTTTTTTGAATGTCCATAGTATCAGATTGAACTTTTTTAGGCATTCCATTGTAGATTTGGCTTTATGTTTTGGATCATTGTCTTGTTGGAAGATTAATCCCGTCCCAGTCTCAGGTCTCTTGCAGACTCAAACAGGTTTTCTTCTAGAATGGTCCTTTATTTGACCCCATCCATATTCCCATCATTTCTGACCATCTTCCCTGTCCCTGCTGACAAAAAGCAGGCCCAAACCATGATGCTGCCACTACCATGTTTGGCAGTGAGTATGGTGTGTTCAGGGTGATGAGCTGTGTTGCTTTTATGCCAAACATATCATTTTGCATTGTGGCCAAACAGTTCGATTTTGGTTTCTTCTGACCAGAGCACCTTCTTCCACATGTTTGGTGTGTCTCCCAGGTTGCTTGTGGGAAACTTTAAACAACATTTTTTATGGATATCTTTGAGAAATGGCTTTCTTCTTGCCACTCTTCCATAAAGGCCAGATTTGTACAGTGTACGACTGATTGTTGTCCTATGGACAGACTCTCCCACCTCAGCTGTAGATCTCTGCAGTTCATCCAGAGTGATCATGGGCCTCTTGGCTGCATATCTGATCAGTCTTCTCCTTGTTCGAGATGAAAGTTTAGAGGGATGGCCGGGTCTTGGTAGATTTGCAGTGGTCTGATACTCTTTCCATTTCAATATGATTGCTTGCACAGTGCTCATTGGGATGTTCAAAGCTTGGGAAATCTTTTTGTATCCAAATCTGGCTTTAAACTTCTCCACAACAGTATCTCGGACCTGCGTTGTGTGTTCCTTGGTCTTCATGACGCTCTCTGCACTTTGAACAGAACCTTGAGACTATCACAGAGCAGGTGCATTCACAAACCGGATTCCAAAAAAGTTGGGACACTAAACAAATTGTGAATAAGAACTGAATGCAATGATGTGGAGGTGCCAACATCTAATATTTTATTAAGAATAGAACACAAATCACAGATCAAAAGTTTAAACTAAGAGAATGTATAATTTTAAGGGAAAAATCTGTTGTTTCCAAATTTCATGGCATCAACAAATCCCAAAAAAGTTGGGAGAAGTCTATTTTTACCACTGTGTAGCGTACCCCCTTCTTCTTTCAACACTCAACAGACGTCTGGGGACAGAGAAGACCAGTTTCTCAAGTTTAGAAATAGGAATGCTCTCCCATTCATGTCTAATACAGGCCTCTAACTGTTCAATCGTCTTGGGCCTTCTTTGTCGCACCTTCCTCTTTATTATGCACCAAATGTTCTCTATAGGTGAAAGATGTGGACTGCAGGCTGGCCATTTCAGTACCCGGATCCTTCTCCTACGTAGCCATGATGTTGTGATTGCTGCAGAATGTGGTCTGGCATTATCGTGTTGAAAAATGTAGGGTCTTCCCTGAAAGAGATGACGTCTAGATGGGAGCATATGTTGTTCTAGAACCTGAACATAGTCCTCTGCATTAATGGTGCTTTTCCAGACATGCAAGCTGCCCATGCCACAAGCGCTCATGCAACCCCATTCCATCATTGATACAGGCTTCTGAACGGAGCGTTGATAACAACTTGGGCTATCCTTGTCCTCTCTGGTCCGGATGACATGGCGTCCCAGTGTTCCATAAAGAACTTCAAAACGTGACTCACCTGACCACAGAACAGTCTTCCATTTTGCCACACTCCATTTTAAATGACCCCTGGCCCAGTGCAAACATCTGAGCTTGTGGAGCTTGCTTAAAAATGGCTTCCTCTTTGCACTGTAGAGTTTCAGCTGGCAACGGCGGATGGCACGGTGGATTGTGTTCACTGACAATGCTTTCTGGAAATACTCCTGAGCCCATTCTGTTATTTCCTTTACAATGGTATTCGTGTTTGAGGTGCAGTGACGTTTAAGGAACCGGAGATCACAAGCATCCAGTAGAGTTTTACGGCCTTGACCCTTACGCACAGCGATTGTTCCAGATTCTCTGAATCTTTTGATGATGTTATGCACTGTTGATGATCATAACTTAAAAGTCTTTGCTATTTTACACTGGGTAACACCATTCTGATATTGTTGCACTATCTTTCTGCGCAACAATGGTGGAATTGGTGATCCATCCTACCATCTTGGCTTCTGAGAGACACTGACACTCTGAGAAGCTCTTTTTATACCTAATCATGTTGTCAATTGACCTTATTAGTGTTAATTGGTCTTCCAGCTGTTCGTTATATGTTCAATTTCCTTTTTCCAGCCACCTATTGCTAGTTGTCCCAACTTTTTTGGGATTTGTTGACACTGTGAAATTTTGAATCAACATATTTTTCCTTTAAAATGTTACATTTACTCAGATTAAACTTTTGATCTGTCATCCATGTTATATTACGAATAAAATATTGACATTTGCCATCTCCACATCATTGCATTCAGTTTTTATTCACAATTTGTTTAGTGTCCCAACTTTTTTGGAATCCTGTTTGTATACGGAGACTTGATTACACACAGGTGGATTCTATTTATCATCATCAGTTATTTGGGACAACATTGGATCATTCATAGATCTTCACTGAACTTCTGGAGTGTGTTTGCTGCACTGAAAGTAAAGGGGCCAAATAATATTACACGCCCCACTTTTCAGTTTTTTATTAATTAAAAAAATTTGACACATCCAATAAATTTCATTCCACTTCACGATTGTGTCCCACTTGCTGTTGACTCTTCACAAAAAATTTAAATTTTATATCTTTATGTTTGAAGCCTGAAATGTGGCAAAAGTTTGAAAAGTTCAAGGGGGCCGAATACTTTCGCAAGGCACTGTACCTTCTTATTTTTTGTTTGTTTTGTTGTTTTGCTTTTTGGATGTCCAGAGGACCAGACTTAACTTTTTTTTTTAGATTTTTCTACCTGGATTATTGAGCATGCATCAAGATACAGTATTTACAGAGATTCACACAGCTTGAGACTGAATATTAAAAATATGAAGGAACAAAAGGGTGATTTATACATTTTATGTTTCTTGCTGCATTGATATAAACACGTCGATGAAGGTGTTGAAGTAAAACGTGTCCAGTTTAGACTTCATCTGATCAATCAATCAATCATCATTCCATTCATCACACCATACCCGTTTAACAGTTATTGTTTAGTGTACCCTGAACATCTGAGCTGCCAGTGCTATGTCAGCAGACTCCTCCTCTGCACTTCGTCTGCAAGCAACATGGAAAACGGAAATGGCTAGCAGTAAGCCTTGGTTGTCAAAGCTGTACCCACGCAGGACATCTGGACTGCTCCCTGGTTCTGGCCTTCATGTGACACTTGCAGAGACTGAAGATGCATACTGAGTGTGGCTACAAAACACAGACTATGCAGCATCGAAGGAAGGCCAGGGAAGTCCAGAACCATGTGGTGCTGTAGGGTTTCTGGGTTTTTGTCCTGTCTCTGTCTGTTTCCTCATGTTTCCTGATCCAGCACTCAGTGCTTTCCCTTGTGTTCAGTCCCTGTCTCACGTGTGTCTAATGTTAATCACTGCAGGTGTCTGTCATTGTCCTAATCAGTGTGTGTGTGTGTATATATTCAGTTCACTGGTGTCTTGTCTTTGTCTCGGGATTATCCTTCCATGGTGTCATGTTCAGCCTTTTGTCCTGTCAGCCCTGATCTGCCTGTTTCCAGTTTTGTGAGTAGCTGCCCTGTCAGCATTTTGATTTTGTTTTGTTTAATAAACATTTTTACGTTTTCCTCGAGCGTCCTTGTCATCCTACGTGGGTTCAAACATTCCTGATGGCCGAACGTGACAGAATCCCGAGACCATACTGAACCCAGCGGGAGGATGATTACTTTGTTTGAGTTTTTGGCCCATGAGGCAGAGAAGACTGCCCGGAAAGATAGAGAAAGGGAGGAGAGGAGGAATCTGTTTTGGGGGACCCGCCTGGCCATTAAACCTGGGTTCTCAGCCTCACAGCCTCTCCGTCCCTCTCCGCCTCGCCGTGCCGCTGCACCCCGCTGCCCACCTCCTCCTCGCTTTCCACCTGGTGGTCCCAAGCAATCGTCGGAGAGAGGGGGGCAAACCACTGGTCCTCCCCGAACCCAGCGCAAGAAGGGGAGAGCCTTGTGAGTGAAGGAAAAGCCCAGCCCTCAGTCGCCAGACAAACGGCAGAAAATTTCGCTGGGAGGGAGGTACCTGTGTCCCTCAGAGGAGCAGTACAGCCCTCCCTCACTGGAGGAGCTGGAACGGTGGCAGGCTTCCATAGTGGCAACATATCTGGCTCCGCTTCTGCCCCACTGCGAGGAGACCCAGGTGGATGCTCCTCATTCCAGTTCTCCTAAGGGGTTCATGATTCCTCCACCACCTGCTGCAGCTCTGGTTCCTGGTTCACCTGCTGCTGCAGCTCTGGTTCCTGTTCCTGATCTACCGGACTATCAGGTGTGAAAACAATCTAGAACTGTATTTTTGACTAGTCAAATTTCAGTTTAAGATATCTTGAATTTAAGGGTGCATTCACACCAGCCCTGTTAAGTCCGCTTTAATCGAACTCTAGCTCGTTTTCCTAGAAAGTCCGGTTTGTTTGGGAAGGTATGAACGCACCACGGAACAATAAGGCGAACTCTGGCCCGGGCTAAAACCTAGGTCTTGGTCCAGTAGAAGAGAACTCCAGCGCGGTTCGAGAACAGTGTGAATGTAAACAGACCGGGCCCTGCTCCACAAGCAAGAAGTGGAGTACAGGGCAAACAAACATACATTCTCTTACCTTATATGGAGCCATCAGCTGCCTTGTGTGAAAAACAACATTCTCCATGGTCTTCTGCCTCATCTTCTGCTCATGCTGAGTCCATTTTTGAAAAAATGACAAAATATAACTCCTAAAACTGCTAAACCTTGATGCCACTCCGTTTTTTTTTTTTTTTTTTTTATTTCCAGAGAAGAAGAATTGTCTTCAGAGGTTTTATTGTTGTTTCTTTCAGTAGTTCTTGGTGCAGCGCCCCCACAGGCGAGGGGGGGAATAGGTTGGTTCAACAGGTTGGTTCGACTGCGCAGTGCAGTGTGAATGCAAACGCAACAGCTCAAATGTAAACAAAATGTCATGATTATTGGTTCCCAACCGAACCGAGTCTACCGGACTATCAGGTGTGAAAACAGCCTAAGCCTCCATACAACTTAATGGTAAATCTGACATCATTTATACTAGTCAGAATGTAATTAGAGATATCTCAAATAAGTATTTTGACTAGTCAAAATATAATTAAAGATATCTTAAACAACTAATATGTCTAGTCATAAATCAGTTTCAGATATCTGGAATGTAAGCATGGTGAATCCGATTTTATGTTAAAATGGCTTGCCTCAGTCCAACAGTGTTAAGTTTCAGTTTTATGTTTACGTAAGCGCGTACGTTAGAAAGGAAGGGCGGGGCTCAGCCCAGAACGGCGCGCGCAACAGTCTGTCGAGTTTCCACGGTCGAAGCGGTTGGGGAAGGATGTCGAATAATCGTCAGCCGTTACGGAGGACTGGACGTCTCCCGTTAAAACACACGACGCATTGCCCTTTATGAGACATATGGAAATGTTTCACTTCTTCGCAATTCCTGGGGTGATTTCTGGCTGACCAGTGAAACCAATAAAAAGTAAGTTTAAACCTCCCAGCCGGCCGGGGGCACTTTAAATTAATGTTTGAACCCGGCGAAACGTTTGTATCGACCTGCTCATCTTAAAACGTCCACAAAGAAAGGGACTTACTCTTACGGTTCGTTAAAGTTCATGTCTCTTTTGTAAATGAGTCCTCGGGACTCAATTGGACTAACCTGTATCAATAAAGGCTGAATGTGAGCGGCTGTGTGACGCTTCAGGAGCAAGAGTGATAAAAGCTTGCCACTTTAGGAAGGTTGCAAAATCTTGAGACAAAACAGCAAAGTAGGCCTACTCAAACTACGTTTTTCCTGTTTAGCACTGTTTTTCTGTTCTGTTAATCCGATTTACTGTTTATTAGAAGTGTGTTAGTTTTAACTAAGTAATTTAATTAACCTTGTGTAAAATGAAGGAAACGTAGTAACATTAACACATATAAAGGAAATTGGTTCCAGTGTTGTTACAGGATGGTCTAAGACACCGTGTTTTTGTTTTCTTCCTTCTGAACGAAAATTAATAGGATTTATTTATCTACACATGGAGAAAAACATCATAAGAGTTGCAGCCTTGGTTTGTGATAACCAAAAAATGCTCTTTCAATGAGGAATATTAAAATCTACAGGCAAAGTGATGTTTAGTCGAAGTTTTGAAGGAATATTGCAACTTTTAAACTCTTATTGTCTTGCAGCTTAATTTCAGAAACCTATCGGTTGTCATTAGCAAACCTGGTGAACACAAGAAAAACCCCTCATTTTCGGACTCAGTACTCTTTAAATTCACACAAGCAACATTTTCTAACTTTTTATGATTCACGTTGTTTTACTGAAATGTCTAAACCTGAGCTAAAATTAACGTGCTCAATTCACTCAGCATTAGGTTTCTGTTTAGCTCAGAAATCATCACAAGAGGGGACTTCTAGTAAATTAATTACAACAAAACCAACTGTACACACTTTCAGCTTATCAAATAATAGCAGACACTCGTGGAAAAAAATATGAAAATAAAAATTTAGTTTAATGTACTGGCTATTCATACATACTTTATAACATTTTGTTGCCTTTTTATACTTTTATACAGTATTGCAAAAAACATTGAAACAATGCAAGATTTTAGTAATTTGTTTGTGTTTAAATCATCCATCCATCCATCCATCCATCCATTATCTTTACCCGCTTATTCCATTTTGGGTCACGGGGGTCGCTGGTGCCCATGTCCAGCAATCACTGTGCGAGGGGCGGGGTACACCCTGGACAGGTAGCAAGTCCATCACAGGGCCACATAGAGACAAACAAGACAAACAACCATTCACTCTCTCACTCGCACCTAGGGACAATTTAGAGTTACCAATCAGCCTAACATGCATGTTTTTGGTCTGTGGGAGGAAACTGGAGCACCCGGAGAAAACCCACGCATGCACGGAGAGAACATGCAAACTCCACCCAGAAAGGCCCCTGGACCGGGGTTTGAACCAAGGACCTGCTCGCTGAGAGGCAGCAGCTCTACCAGTTGCGCCACCGTGCTGCCGTTTTAAATAATTTAAAGTTCAATTTTTGTTTGCCAAATGAAACAACTGGTGCCGGATCAGAGCCTAAGATGAAGGACCACTGTTTGCATCCAGACTCATAAGGAAAATATCAGTATCTGAGAAAAATACACATCTCTTTAACTCTTTATCTTAAATAACGTTTAGATGTAAGCACAGTGACGGAAACAAATGTGTATTTGTTTTATATTTTAGCCATCCTACAACTTTTGAAGTAAATCTAGTGACTTGTACATTTGTCTCACTCTAATGACTCCTGGGGAAACCTGTATGTGTGTGTGTGTGTGTGCGTGTGTGCACGCATTTGAGTTTTTCATGAAACTGCAGTCAAGTATTAGTTTGGTGTGTAGTAGAGTTCTCTAGTTTCGCTGTATGTTCTTTTCTGCAATGTTAAGCACAGTGGAGAGCTGTATGTGGATCTCAGAAGATTCACACTCCTGGGCAGAAACCAACTGCTCTAAAGAGATATCCTGATGCATGCTCAATAATCCAGATAGAAAAATCTAAAAAAATCTAATCTAATCTAGTTAGAGAGTTTGAGAAAACAGCAAGGAAGAGGGCAGACTACAGGAACCATTTGCGATTCAACCTCAGATGTCGACAAAGTGGCATCATTCCCAAGAGCCTGGAACTAAAATCTTCGGT
>NC_056498.1:93146082-93152761 GCF_014905685.2 Nematolebias whitei
TAGGGCAGCACGGTGGCGCAACTGGTAGAGCTGCTACCTCTCAGCGAGCAGGTCCTTGGTTCAAACCCCAGTCCAGGGCCTTTCTGGGTGGAGTTTGCATGTTGTCTCCGTACATGCGTGGATTATCTCCGGGTACTCCGGTTTCCTCCCACAGACCAAAAATATGCACGTTAGGCTGATTGGTAACTCTAAATTGTCCCTAGGTGAGAGAGAGAGTGAATGGTTGTTTGTCTCATTTGTCTGTGTCCCTGTGATGGACTTGGACCTGTCCAGGGTGTACCCCGCCTCTCGCACAGCGATAGTTGGACATGGGCACCAGTGACTCCTGCGAACCAAAAAGGAAGAAGCGGGTAAAGACAATGGATGATGGATGGATTAATTAATGGATGGCTCGATTATCTCATTCTAAAACCAATTATTTCAACTGAAAAATGAGCTACACATCTTAGACCTGTCAATTTATAATATTCAGTAGAAACTGGAAACTAATATTTTTATGGTCGCCATCTTGAACTGGGATGAACTAATCAGCTGCAGGCGTACTTTTCGGGGTTTCATTAAAACATCGGTAAAACAATCACCTTTTAACTTCTGCTTCTGAGATTAAGAACAGACAGATATGTTTACAAAAACGACAAAATAGAACTTTATTGAAATATACCACTTAGTTTAAAACAATCATGCTCCCTCACACACAAACACACGCAGACAAACATCAGGTGGGAATCTGGGAGTCATCTTGGTCCACAGTAAGGACAGGTTTCAGGACGACGTCTGTATGAAACTAGACAGAAAATGTTACCAGAATGTGTTTGAAGTCTGGTGTTACAAAATGCATAAGGATAAATACAAAACAAACAAAACTGTTAAACGAACAGTCATTCAAACAACTGAATATTAACATGAACATTTTTAACCGATTTTTGCCTTGGTAAAAAAAAATCCTAGGCAGAGGAAAAACCTAGAGAAGTTAAGGAATATGAAGCTGACTGCAGAGGCCGGAGAAACATTGACGGTTCAAACAAAGTCGAATTATGTTTCACAAAGAATAAAAAGGTCCTTTGAAACAAGATTTTACAACAACAAGAGGCACAGTGTACAACAAGAAGTCAATTAAAAATATTACAAAAGATGATGTTGAACAGCAACATGTGAAGACAAAATACATTTTTTAAAGGCAAATGAAAACTGCAAAAACAAGTGAAAGGGACTTAAATCACAAGTAAACATTTTTAAGACGCCACAAGCTGTGTTCAGTGACAGAATGTAAAATATGCTGGTATATAAACAGTAAAAATACACAGAAGTGTGGCTATAATCATGTTTAAATGAATTGAATGCGCATATGTTGATTCTTTAGTGTTTGTTTTATCCAACACAAAGACTGAAGGATTCTGCCACATGTTAAACAGAACACCACAAACCCCACTTCATCATTTAAAGAGTAGAAGAAGCCAGACAGTGAAATGATATTAAAATGGTAAAAATAAATTAGGTTGTGGATGAGTTTTGGTTCACAAACTTGGTTTTTACAACCCTGACCGGCAGGGGGTGGTCTAACTGAGATGTAAAATCTCCCATTTAAACACACCTGCAGAAACGAAAATCCTGAAACATGTTTCTTTTATCAGATCTCTGTGAAATAAAACGTAGATCTGCCATAAATATGTTGGAAACACACAGTTAGGAGTCATTTCTCTGACCAGACATAAAATAAACATAATCTAACATAAAGCCAGGGTTCTGCTCGTGCACTGAAAATAGGACTAAATTTTCGCTAGAGCTAAACTGCTTTTTCTCCTAACTTAAATAAAAATGGACCATTTTGAAATTAAACTTTCACAATCACCAGTTAAATGAAGACAGATTTGTTGATATACTAGAATAAGTATCTTCAGTTAGATCTTTCCACACCTGTGTCTAAAAAAATTTTAGCTTTGAAGCACTAGTTTCACATTAAAGCAGCGTTTAACACTTAATGACAATCACAGACACCCGTGAGTTGGCTTGTAGAGTCGCAGTTCTACTTAAGAACCTCAACAGAAATTACACCTCAAAAACCAAGGTGTTCTGTTTTTTTATTTTTGTGCAAAGCAGGATTAGACAGCATTTGGATCGCATCAAGTCGAGACCTGCTAAGCTAAACAAAGCCAGGCCTTTTATGGTCCCTTCAAGCCAATTCTGTGCTCACATCCCACCTAAAAGCTTGCTGATGACTCCAACGTAAGAGTTACCAAACAATAAAACAAAACAGCAGATTACACAAACTACAGAAACTATGTATGAAGTGATGACTCAGAAGTTTCAAAACACTACTCTTAAATAATTTGTGCAAGCCTAATAATAGGTGCAAGCCTTCACTGAGGAACTGAGCTGAACTTAGATTGTGTCACATGTAAATACGTCAGACAGTTTGGGAACAGCAGCACAAACTAATTCTTCAGCTATGATCAGCAGGAAGTGTTCACCCAACCTTTTAAAGCTGAAAGTAAAAAACAAAACAAAAAAAACAACAACATTTGCTTAATATGTGACTGAAATACTAATAGTTCTGACAATGTATTTGCTTTCACTTGCTCCCACTGACGGTGGACACTTCTAAGTTGTTTATATCCTAAAATATTAAACAGTATTGAGACACTCTGAAATGAAGCTGATCCAATGTTAAAGCACACATAAATAGTCGTGATAAACAGCTGTTTTAAAAATGGTATTCACTTTGAATAAAGCTTGATCAACAGTAAAGCATGACCTTGACGAAAAATAGAATACTAAAAATAAACAAAGCCAACATTTGTACCAAGTTGAGGCTACAAGTGACCCATTTTTTGATCGTCTTAACTTAAAGCTGCCAAATTTTAAGTCATGACCCTGTTCAAGAGGAATTATTGGTCAGTATGGCCTTTGAGAATGACCCATAATGCTGTTATTGGCAGGAGAGGTCAGGTCTGCTGAGCCAGGACCAGATCTGGATCATCTCCTGTGGGGTCCTTGGGTGAACCAGCATTAAACTCTTGTATGCACAGGGATTTAACCTGTACTTTTCCTCAATGTTAAAGGTCCTAAAGCCTTTATGCTTTTTAGGGCCCAGTCCAAGCTTGCGGAGACACATCCCAGTGTAGACGTCGTCTATTGGGTAGAGCGCTACATGGTGGGACATGTTGTGAAGACGAGCAGCAATGTCACCAGAGTAAAGGTACCCCCCTCCCCCTGCGTATGGAGGGTACGTACCTATGTACATGCTCTCTGGAATGAAGTATTTTACCTTCTTGTCTCTGTGTGGTCCTGCATTTGTGATAACGTCACCAACAAACAGGTCCTTGGCTTTGGGCTCTGATAAACCCTTGAGGAAGTCCAAGATGCGGTGCGTGTTGACAAAGACGTCATCATCCCCCTTGAAGATGAACTGTGCGCCAGAGCAATGAGCCTGAATCCATTCTAGAAACAGGACCTCTTTGACAGTCAAGTTGAAAAATGAATCCCGGAAGTCCCACTGGATAATGTCTTTGTGGTGGCTGCTCTCGTAGTGCATCATCTCAGACAGATCTGGGTGGTGGTCCACAGATGTGGCATTACCAAGGAGGAAAACAGTGACCACTGTTTTATTGGCTATAACACCTGCCCGTCCCCAGGACTGACGAATGGCCTGGCGACGATCAAAGTGCGGTGCGAGGGACTTGACCGCAAGCAGCAAGAATGGTTGCTCTTTGCAGATCTCTGGCACATCTCTTGTGATTGGATAGGAACGGCAACGCATGTAAAGCAGGAAGTCCTTGAAGCGGTGTGGTAGAGTGTTGTAATCCTTCACCTGAGTGGTAACCCTAAAATTGGGCTGACAAAGGTCAGAGGTCAAAGCAGTGTCATTGAGCCAGTCAGGCAGGTCTGCACTGCTTAAGTTTCTCAGTAAGATGGGACTGTTCTGAATATCCAAAATCTGCTGCTGGTGGTTCCAGTAAGCAGAGCTGGGGACCAGTTTGGCCCAGAAGACCTTGGAGGGAATGCGGAGTTTGTCGAGTCCATTTTTATCTTGGCCGCTGTTTCGAGAGATGAGGACGAAGATGAAGAGGTTGATCATCATCACTGTCACAAGATATTTTAGCTTCCGCTTCAGCAGTGCCATGACAGGGCTGCACGTGACACCACCTGTGTAGACACATAAAAAGAAAAGTCATACTTCATGAAAGAGACGATAAATTAATGGATGACTATTGTTGCAATCAAGTCTGGAACTTTAGACATTTCCATCTCGCTATAAAAATAAATATCGTAAATCTGTGATGAAGTGTGGTGATTTATAACTTCTGTTTAAATGGACTGTACTTACTGTATATAGTGCCTTTCTAACTTAAGATACTGAAAGCGCTTTACACTAAAATCGGTGCCTTCATTTACCCATTCATACAGCACTCTTACTAGATCTATACAAAGACTCATCAGTGCTTTATTACATTCATACATTCATTCATCGGACACACATCGGAGGCAATGATGAGTTCAGTGTCTTGCCCATTGACACTTCAGAGTGTAACAGCTGGTGGTATCGAACCCCCAACTCTTGTATTGGAGGACAACTGCTCTAACCACTCAGCCACAGCTGCCCCAGGACCTTTAACATTAAGTTAAGAAACAGTGGGAAAGAACAAGTTATTTTAATTTTAAGTGTCTTTAAGTAGTGACTATAGACAGAGAGAGTAAAATGGTCATAAGAGCAGGGTAATGGTGTGCAGTAAGGTTCTGGCTATCAGGGAACTGAATCACAGACACTGCTGCACATCATTAGTCATGTTGACCACACAGTCCTCTGAAAGAGATATTACAAATTAGGGATGCACCGATCCACTTTTTTAAACTTCCGATCCGATCCCGATACCTAAATCTGAATATCGGCCGATACCGATCCAGGCGGCTGTGGCTGAGTGGTTAATTCAATTCAGTTTATTTATATAGCGCCAAATCACAACAAAGTTGTCTCAGGGCACTTTACAGGAACATTCACACACATAAAAGCCAATTAGTAAAGTTCTCTATCTAAGGAATCCAGCAGACAAGTTGAATCTTGGCTTCGTTGCAGTCTCCCATCCTGAGCAAGCACAGTGGCAACAGCGGAAAGGAAAAACTCCCTTTTAAAAGGAAGAAACTCCCTTTTAAAAGGAAGAAACCTCCAGCAGAACCAGGTTCAGGACAAGCGGCCATCTGCTTTGACCGGCTGGTTGAGCGGACAGGAAGGAGACAGACGAACACAGAATGGTAGGTCCAGGTATAGGTCCAGGTGTATCTGAAAGACAAAAAAACCCCACATGTTAAGGATGGAAAAAATAATTACAAATACAAAACAGGTTGAGCAGAGTAAGTAAAGACAGAAGCAGAGTGAAAATTGTGGTCAGTTTGTCCTCCAGCAGTCTAAGCCTATAGCAGCATAACTAAGGGACAGCTCAGGAAGCCCAAGCCGACCCCAACTATAGGATTTAGCAAAAAGGAAAGTCTTAAGCCTAGTTTTAAAACTGGATAATGTGTCAGCCTCACGGACAGAGATTGGAAGTTGGTTCCACAAGAGAGGAGTCTGATAACTGAAAGATCTGCCTCCCATTCTGTTTTTGTAAATTCTAGGAACCACAAGTAAACCTGCAGCCTGAGAGCAAAGTGCTCTGTTAGGAAAATATGGAACAATAAGATCTGTAATATAAGATGGAGCCAGGTTGTTGAGAGCTTTGTTGGTTAGAAGTAAGATTTTGAATTCTATTCTGGATTTGACAGGGAGCCAATGGAGAGAAACTAAAACTGGAGAAATATGATCTCTCCTATTAACTCCAATTAAGACTCTGGTAGCAGCATTTTGGATCAACTGAAGACGTTTTAAGGAAGTATTTGGACACCCAGATAATAAACCATTGCAATAGTCCAGTCTAGATGTGACAAATGTATGGACCAGGCTTTCTGCATTATTTAGATAAGATGTTTCTAATTTTAGCGATATTACGCAGGTGGAAGAAGGCGGTTCTAGTAACGTTTTTAATGTGAGGGATAAAAGACATGTCATGATCAACAATAACACCAAGATTTTTAACATTAGAGCTGGAGGACAGATTATAGCCATCTAAGGAGAGAGAAAGACTGAAAAATTAATTCCTAAAATGCTCAGGTCCAAAAACCAAAACCTCAGTCTTGTCTGTGTTCAACAGGAGAAAATTAAGGGTCATCCAGGTTTTTATGTCTTTAAGACATGCTTGTAGTTTAAGTAGCTGACTGGATTCATTGGATTTAATGGATAAATATAATTGTGTGTCATCAGCATAACAATGAAAATTTATCCCATGCTGTTTAAAAACTTTATCTAATGGAAGCATATATAAAGTAAAGAGTATTGGCCCAAGCACTGAGCCCTGAGGAACTCCATAACTAACTTTGGTGTATGAAGAAGATTTATTATTTACATTTACAAACTGGAATCTATCAGATAGATATGATTTAAACCATTTTAGAGCTGCTCCTGTAATCCCAACATCATATTCAAGCCTCTGTAGTAAAATATTGTGATCAACTGTATCAAATGCAGCACTGAGGTCTAACAGGACCAGCATAGACACAAGTCCATTGTCTGAGGCCATGAGAATATCATTAGTTACTTTTAATAGTGTAGTGGACTAGGCCTATGTCAAAACTGACCAGATGGACAGAGACT
>NC_056498.1:93152861-93180000 GCF_014905685.2 Nematolebias whitei
TCGAGTCTTGCAAAGCTCTGACTCGATGCGCTGAATTCATTACCTGATCTCTACCTTTATCCAACAGCCTAGATACTCGAGCATCTGTGGGTTGTGCTATTTTAGACAAGTAACCAACCTCTTTGTCTCCCGAGATGTTACCGTCCCAACTCGACGGATCCCATCCGTCATCCAACCTTGCAACATAAGCTCCGACTCGCTCCGGCGAAACATCACGCTTTTTCTTCCTAATTTTTTCCCTTTTAAGCCTGCATATTTGCCCGACTGCACCCTCGGCTACTTTAATCAACCACCGCTTATGTTTCTCCTGAACTTCCTCCACACACTTTTTCCATGCAGTCGCACAAACCCACATTCGGCGCTGCAAACCAGACACCGGCGCTTTCTTTCTCTTGAATTTTCCTTGCTTCAACCGGGACACCTGCTCCACCTCCCCCTCAGCTACCCTGCTCATTCTACCAAACTGAGCACCGAGCAACTGTATGTGCCTTTCATTCAACAAGCAGGTGGTCCTCACATTCTTGTTTGCTCCGTTGAGCCTGTAATTGCATTTTCTGACTTTCCTCATGCAGTTTTTTCCCCAGGCTACCGCACACATCCTCATATGACGCTGAAGTCCTGTCACTGGTGCCATCTTTCTGACCTCTATTGCCTGCAAAGTGGTCAAAACATCACCCGGACTATCTGCTTTCAGAAAAATTGTTCTAACAACTAAGATGGGCTTCTTCCCACCTCTCAAACACAACAAAAACAACTAAGATGGGCTTCTTCCCACCTCTCAAACACAACAAAAACAACTGGGATGGGACTTCTTCCCACCCCGGTACAACTTTTTTTCTGTTCCCCTCACGCCTCCTCAGGCGTCTGGATCAACTTTTTTCTCCGTTCAGCTCACGCCTCCTCAAGCGTCTGAATCAACTTTTTTCTGTTTTTAAACTCTCACACAAAGGCTTGGGGCGTCCCCCTCACCTCTTAAACACAAAACCAAACAAAGTTGGATAACTCTCCCAACCTGGCACGGACTCTTTGTCCAGATGCACTTGCATCAACTTAACACTTTTTTTTCCTTTTGTTTGAACATGGTGCAGCCGTTCAGAATTATTTATTTATTTTAATAATATCCCATCCTCGTCGCCAAAAATGTATTATGAAATTAGTTTAACAGGGGTTGTGAACGGTCGGCACCCGATGATTCACACGAGAGGAAATAAATCAGAGGAGACTGTTACTGCTAGAAATAATAGTGTCATTTATTAATCTGCCACAGAAAAACAGCCAAGCAAAAACATGTACACTCGTACACTCTTAACACACAAATTGATATGAAAGTCCCTCACCGTGACACGTGTTTGGGAAGCCCTTCGACCCGAGTGACAGGAATCACATCAAACTGCGCTGGGCACCAGCGCGCGTGGTCCGCAGCAAGACTTCGAGAGTTCCCTTGCCTGTCACACCTCCTGTATACCTCTCCCTGACCGGATCGCGTGAGAGCAGTGAAAAACAAGTTTGATGGTTGTCAGGAGGACAGTTCTCATTAAAACATGTTTTCCATCATCAAAGCAGTATGTGCAACAGAGCGATGGCTCATAAAAACATGTCCTTCCAGTAACGGAGCGCCGTGACCGCAAAGCGGGCCAAAGCTCTACGGCCAAAAGCACTCCTAATGCTTATTAAAGCATTCCTAGAGAGGATACACTGCCCCCTTCGTCCCTCTGCTAACCATCAAAGAGTGTCTAAATATTATAAGTAACACACACACAAAGTATATGTTTGAATAGGCATAAAGGCGACTTAACACCTTATAAAACATATTTTTATATCAGTCGGTTAGAACAAAAATAAGTTGCGAAGTGCTGAGACATCCTCTGCTTTAACCAAATAAGGACGACCGTTCCAAGATGGCGGCCGAAAATCCTGTGCCGCAGCAGCCAATAAGGGATCTAGTGATTATATATCTATGGTGTGAGGCAGCAATGACGTCACTCTCCTGCGCCGCTTGGAATTGCCAATTCAGATTGATTTTTGGAACACTTTTTGCAGGGGTGGGGCATGAAAACGAAAAAGCAGTTCGTTGTTAGTTTCCTCTGTAGCTGTGTTACACAATGAGCAGTCTTGAAGAAGAAAATGAAAATGATTTATTTTTAATTTTATTTATGAGTCAAAAAATGCAGCTTGACTTTGAAATGAAAAAGCATTTCTGCTATTTCATTTTAATTTTCAAATATGACATTTCAAAATGAATTGTGGTCACTTTTTACTGGGACATATTTTGAAAATTAAATGTTAAACGTTATTTTATTTATCATTTTAATTAATTAACACAGAGAGCAGTCTTGAAGAAAAAAATGAAAATGATTTATTTTTAATTTTATTTATGAGTCAAAAAAATGCAGCTTGACTTTGAAATGAAAAAGCAATTCTATTATTCCATTTTAATTTGATTTATTAGACATAATGGCTTCCATATTCTAACTCTGAATGCGAGGAAAAGCCATGTATCTGTGACCTTCCTTCCCTCCATTGATTACGGTGACATTATTTACATGAATGCTCCTACAAGAACCCTGCAGATGTTGGATGCTGTCTATCATGGTGCACTAAGATTCATAACTGGCTGTGATTATCGTACCCACCACTGCACCCGGTATTCACTGGTTAACTGGACATCATTAACTTCAGGCAGACTCTCTCACTGGTATATTTTCATCTTTGGTATGATATGGTATAAAGTTTATTCATTTTAAAAATACAAAACAATTTCAAAACTATATAAAAAAATACAGGAGATTTAAAATGAAAGGCAGCAGAAAGAAGAAAAAATCTTGTTATATCTGCCCCTTTTTTCAAACAATTAGTTCAATCATAATAATTTTCAAGTAACGGAACAAAATGAATAACTCTTTCTAATTTTTCTAATTCTAATACAAAAACACTAAGCTACTTCATATATATTTTTAACAATTCAGCTTTGATCTTTTTCTTGAATGTACACATTGACTTGGCATTTTTAACATCACTCTCTAGACCATTCCACAATCCAACTCCTTGGATTGAGGTAGACCTTCCCTTCAGACTAGTTCTGAATTTTGGTTTGACAAATATCTTTAAATCACTTCTTGGTCTGCTGCCTTCATACATCTCCTCCTACATGTCTCTGCATGAGTGCAGCTGCAGCGTGCGCTCTTAGGACATTATTACCTGCAGTGTTCCCTCATTGCGGACTGAACTAGGCAAAAGGGCCTTCTCCTACTCTGCTCCTGTTTCTTGGAATATTTTACAAAAAGATTTGAAGCTCTCAACCTTGATCTCTCCAAGTGGCTTTAAGAATCTGTTGGGCTCCTGGCAGGGACCAATGCAGACATGTTCCTGTTTTTAGTTTTCTGCATTCGCCTTGTAATCTAGCTGTTTTTTGTAACTTTTTTTAAAAGCCATCGTATTTGTAAAAAAAAAAAAAAAATCTATGCCTTTTTATAACTGTCTATTGTTGTCGCTCTTGTCCATTGTTGTCATCATTCTTTGTTGAAATCGGGTCTTTCTTGTAAATTAGTCCTCGAGGCTCAATAGAATTTACCTGTCTAAATAAAGGTTGAATGAATAAAAATTTAAAAAAAAAGCTGTGAAATAATAACTTATGTTGGGTCCAGCGTATTAAAAATAAACGTAAACCCCTCACCTTCCATTGAGCTGTTTGCTCATAAATTCTTTGTGATATAGCAGGAGATGGAAAGAGAAATCTTCCCAGCCTTTGGGGAAGTCTGGAAGTTTGTTGCAGAGCTCGCTGGTCTGCTGCTTCTTCTTCATCTTCCGCACTATTTGTCGTATTTCCAAAATACTGTACCACAATTTTATTTTACACTTCTTGCAAAGAACTGTGCTCTTGTTAAGCTCTGTCTTCCCTCGGAACATTGTAGGATCTGAAATGACTTTTAAAGATGAAGAAGCGAGTTGAATTGCGTTGTCCCCCTCCATGCTAGCAGACTCTGCTGTATGGGGGCCTACATGGCCCACTTCTTCGGCAGTTGAGAGGACACGAAATGCGATATCCAGTACGCTCGGGAGTAGGAGCGGGGGGGGGGGGGGGGGGGGGAACGCATTTTAAAATCGATTTATGGACCTTTAGAATCTATTCAGAATCGTCAGGACTAAATCTAGATTCTTAAAATATATATTTTTTTTCTCTACACCCCTAGTCATGACCAGTCTTTCCAAGCATTTAACGACTATCGGGGTGAGGGCTACTGGCCGATAGTCATTCAGACCAGTCAGTGTAGAGCGTTTTGGAACTGGGATAATTGTAGCAGTCTTCAGGAAGGTGGGAACTGTTGCCACGGTGCGTGAGGAATTAAAGATGTCGGCCAGCAACTCGCAGAGCTGATCGGCACAGTCTTTCAACACCTTCCCTGAGATGTTGTCTGGGCTGGTTGCATTGTGAGGATTAATCCTCCTGAAAGTACTTCTCACTTTGGCTGAGGTCACACTGAGAAACTCTTCTCCGGTGGTGAGGTGAGTCTAGTGCTGGGTGGTCTGTTCGGCTCTTCAAAGTGTGTGTAGAACCTGTTGAGGGCATCAAGCAGTGATGAGTCTCTAGGGCATTGTGCACCTTTATAATCCTTTATACACCTAATGCTCATCCACATGCTCCGTGGGTCTTGTGAGGTGAATTGACCCTTGATCCTTTGTACATATGTGGCTTTGACCCTTTTAATACCATCAACCAGCTCTTTCCTTGTCCTTCTCAGCTCCTGTGCGTTGCCAGACCTGAAGGCAGTGTCCCTGGCTTCCAGCAGGGTGAGAACCTCTGCATTCAGCCAAGGCTTCCTGTTCAGGTAGCTCTTAACATATCAGATGGTGGTGATGTCATAAACACACAGGGTTTCCTCTACATGTATTTTTTTTTGTGTGTGGCACGCCGCCACGGTAAAATAAAAACTGCCACACCTTCAGAATAAAGGTTTATAGAATTGAAATGTTTAAATATCATGAAATGTTAAAATTTACTTTATTTTGAAAAGCCAACACTGCCGGCTCCTGCTGCCTGCGAACCGCAGCACCGCTTTGTGAAACTAGAGACGAGTCGACAGTCAAAAGTAAAGTGAGAGAAAAGGTGAAAGTTAGCTTAGCAGGTGGCAGGTGCTCATCTCTTCGGGATGTGTTGTTGTCTGGGCTGGGAAGGAGGGGGTGACACCTCCGCGTTGCGTGATAGCTTACAGCTACGTTAACGATGTCAGCTGTTGACCTGCGTGTGTGTGTGTGTGTGTGTGTGTGTGTGTCAATGTGTGAGAGAAATGGAGCACGTAGCACCTTAGCTAGCGCATCTGTGTTGTGTGCGGTAAGATTATGCCTTAAGATTAGAAAAGTCCAGCTGATGGAGTTTTGGAGAACACCTTGAAGGAGAAAGATGGTGTTAGTCAGAAAGAAGCCAGGTAAAACCAGTTTTATGGAAAATAAAAGTTAAAATCAGTGATGGGGAAGGAATAGTGGAAATGAAAACAACAGGAGAAGATGGATGGATTTATTCCGTCCATCTTCTCCCCATTGGCCGGGGTTTGCCCATGCCTGATCTAGGGTCAATTCACCTCACAAGACCCACAGAGCATGTGGAGGGACACTAAGTGTATAGCAGTGGCTCAGTGGTTAGCACTGTTGCCTCACAGCAAGAAGGTCCTGGGTTCAATCCCTGGTTGGACCTGGGGTCTTTCTGTGTGGAGTTTGCATGTTGTTCTCATGCTTGTGTGGGTTTTCTATGGGTACTCGGGTTTACTCCCACAGACCAAAAGCATGCATGTTAGGCTGCCTTCAGGCCCAGGCCTCCTTTGCAAAAGAGATCTGTGATCTCAATGGGATTTGCCTGGTTAAGTAAAGGTTAACTAAACAGATTATAAAAACAGAGGTGCGCAATGCCCTAGGGACTCATCACTGTCTGATAACATGTTCAGTAAGTTCTATGCATGCTTTGAAGACCCAAACAGACCACCCAGCACTAGACTCACCTCATCACCAGAAGAGGAGTTTCTCAGCAATACCTCAGCCGAAGTGAGAAGTACTTTCAGGAGGATTAATCCTCAGAAAGCAATTGGCCCAGACAACATCCCGGAGAAGGTACTAAAAGACTGTGCCAATCAGCTCTATGAGGTGCTGGCTGACATCTTTAACTCCTCCCTCACCCTGGCAACAGTTTCCACCTGCCTGAAGACTGCCACCATCATCCCAGTCCCAAAGACCTCTACAGTGACTGGTCTGAATGACTATCGGCCAGTAGCCCTCACCCCGATATCGCTAAATGCTTCAAAAGACTGGTCATGACCCACATCAAAACAATCAACATCAGCGAGGACCCTCACCAGTACGCATACCGTGAGAATCGATCAACAGAAGATGCCATCTCCTCTGTAGTCTACACTGCTCTCACCCACCTGGAGAAGAAAGACTCCTTTGTCCGCATGTTTTTTGTGGACTTCACGTCTACCTTCAACACCATGAATCCCCAGACCCTGAAGGATAAACTACTCACACTAGGACTAAGTCCTTCCATTTGCAACTGGGTCCTAGACTTCTTAACAAACAGTCTGCACTCTGTGAGGATCTACAACTTCTCCTCCTCTACCATAACCCTCAGTACTGGCTCCCTTCAGGGCTGTGTGCGGAGCCCTCTCCTGTTCACTCCGTTCACATATGCCTGCGCACCTACCCATCCAGGCTGTCATCTTGTAAAATTTGCAGCCGATACAGCAGTGGTTGAATGCATCAACGAAGGAGATGGTCATGGACTTCAGACGGACAAACCACACCTACTCCCCCTGAAAATAGAGGATCTGCGGTGGACGTAGTCTCCAGCTACAAGTACTTGGGTGTGCACCTAAATGACAACCTCAATTGGGGCAACAACACTACCAGCCTGATCAAGAAAGCACATCGTGGGGCAGCCGTGGCTGAGTGGTTAGAGCAGTCGTCCTCCAATGCGAGAGTTGGGGGTTTGAATCCACCAGCAGTCACTTGCTGAAGTGTACCTGGGCAAGACACTGAACCCCTCATAGCCTCCGATGTGTGTCCCATCGGTGTATGAATGTGATAAAGCACTGATTAGTCTCTTTAGAATGATTTGTTCAATTAGCTTTGTAAAGATCTAGTAGAGTGCTGTGTGGATGGGTAAATGAGGGCACAGATTGTATTGTAAAGCGCTTTGAGTATCTTGAAATGAGATAAAAAGGCGCTATATAAGTACAGTCCATTTACCATTTAAATCAGAGAATTTACTTCTTCAGGTGGCTGAGGAGAGCTGGTCTGGGAAGCTCAGTCCTCACCTCGTTCTACAGGTGTGCAGTGGAGAGCATCCTGTACATCAGCTTGTGGCATGGAGGCTGCAAAGATGCAGAAAGAAAAGCTTTGCATAAAGTGGTGAAGGCTGCACAGAAGTCAGCTTCCCCACCATCACAAACATCTGCACCTCTAGGTCCATTAACAGGACCACCTAAATCATGAAGGACCCCACTCACCCAGTACACTCACTTTTTGCCCTGCTCCCCTCTGGCAGGAGGTTGAGGAGCATTTAAACCACTAGACTGAGGAACAGCTTCTACCCTGAGACTGTTAGATTCATGAATCCCTAATCAGGATTACCACTGTGAAAAAATTCACTGTAATGCCACTTGATTGTTGATATGTGCTGCTGACCATCCATGTTGCTGATTTTCTGATCTTATGCTACTGATTTATTTCATTCTGTTGTATTCATTCGTACTCATCTGCTCGCACAGACTCATGTTCGTGCTGCTGTTGTTCGGCGTATTTTTTTGTACTATTAGTGCTTAGCGTATTCATAGTTTAGCATATTTCTTAGTTCATACATTAGATCTTGTTACTGTTTTTCTTTACAATTTATACTTTTGTTGGATGTAACTGGGACCCTGTGCACACAATTTTGCTCCACCACATGTACCACATGTGGTACGAATGACAAATAAAGAAACTTTGACTTTGATTAAAACTTTGATTTTGACTCTGAATATATAGAGAAAAATAAAAGCATATTACATATTTTGCTAAACTTTTTACCCAAAAAGCTTTCTTTGTTCATATTCCGTCCTGTTGGATTATTTTTTGTCTTATGTTGTTTAGCCTTTCTTTCAAAAAGCCTACCTTCTCTCCTACTTGTTTCCCAGAAGCCTTTTTGTTTGTGTGGGATGCTCTCTAAGGAAAACTTAATTATCCATGAGAAAAATACAGGAAAAGGAGTGTCTCTGCCTGTTGTTTTTAGTAATTAACTACCAACATTGTTGCTCCCAAATTTAGACCATTTATCAAAGTGCTTTTGAGCAGATTTAATGAAATAGAAATAGATATCGAGACAGATAATGAAGGCCACAGGTGGTGAAGGGTGATATGAACGAGGCGAATGAAGCGGTGCTCAGAGAACAAACTGAAGTAAAGCAGTGCTGAGTTGTTGCTAGGAGGCTGTGAGGGAAACATGATAGACAGACGCTTGGATGACAGTGGACCCACTGATCCTTTTTAACTTGTTAGATGCACTTTTTAAAACGGGTAACTATTTTTACATTTTCCCATCATATTCTACACAGTTTCTCAGCTAGGATTTATTTGAACAGCATAGGGTAAAAGGTTTGTTGTACAGATGGCTAGTCATTTTTTTCATTTACTGTAAAGTAAGTGTTACATTAGTTCAACTATTCTGAAACAGCAGTTCAACAATTAAAATTATAGTACTTATTAAATACTGTGATATTTTTTCTAAATATTTTTAATTATGTAGTGATGTAAAGGCTAGGTTAGCTTCAGTGAGCTTAGAGCTCCACTACTGTCAATTTTTAATAACGGGTTCTCACTTTTTCGAGCTACTTGACAGATATGTGACAGAGGTACTGTATTGTTGATGGTTTAATCAGTGACATGAGACGTTAATTTTCTTTGACCCATCAAAATAAATGTGGTCATTTATTAACAGAATCAAAATTTAACATCAAAACATTGTACACTTGATTATACTGATCGGCTCTGATTAATAAAACTTGAAACGTTTTACTTAATAAAAACAACAGACATTTCTGAAGATATCTGGATTAATTACTGGCAAGATAGAAGTTTAAAGATGGGAAATGAAGGAGATTAAATGGAGAGAAAAGATGGATGAGGATGTAAATCTGTAGACCAGAACAACACGCTCCTTTCAAGCACAGCTCGCCGTGGTACACTTGTAGTGAAGCCAGTGACGACTCTTTACCTTTGCGGAGAATGGGTCAGTTGCGGTCAAGAGGTCCCTGGCACGCTACCTTTCAGCGTCTCCTCAGGGCGGCTGCGACTCGGCAGAAGTCGTGAGATTTCAGAAGTCGTGAAGTTTGTTTTCTCAGTCATCTAGGTATATACCTGGATGACTGAGAAAACAAACTTTGTGTTTTTGAAACCATTAGTGAAAAGGCCAGACTTCAGGGGTATCTGAGGCAGGCTTGAAACACAAGAGTCAGGGAGGCTTCTGGGTAATACCAGATGGCTAGGCCTCAGACTGACGAAGCCTCTTGGATGAGGGGCGAAACGTTTCTTTTTTAACAAAAAAAAAAAAAACGAAGTCCAGATGACATGATTCAACCTTTTTTGTTGTTATATACCTGGATGACTGAGAAAACAAACTTTGTGCTACTGAATAGTAGTGAGTTTTTAAACGGGATTTGAAAACCGAGAGGGAGGGGGCCAGTCTGACAAGCAGAGGTAACTCGTTCCAAAGTCTTGGTCCTGCTACAGAGAAGGCCCTGTCACCTCTGCGCTTAAGACGAGTTCCTGGAACTGTGAGGAGCAACTGGTTCGCTGACCTCAGGGAACGTGGTGGGACATACGGTTGTAGCAGATCAGAGAGATGGGGTGGGGGGGGGGGGGGGGGACTGTTCAGTGATTTGTAGACATACAGGAGTATTTTGAGCTGGATTCGAAGGTGTACCGGTAGCCAGTGCAGTGAGGCCAAAACTGGTGTAATGTGCTCTCTTTTGCCTGTACTGGTTAAAAATCGGGCTTCTGCATTCTGGACCAGTTGTAGTCGTGCAATGGAGGTCTGACTGATACCAAACAGGAGTGAATTGCAGTAATCAAGCCTAGATGTAATGAATGCATGAATTACTGTCTCCAGGTTATTTTTGGACAATTTGGGCTTCAGTTTAGACAGCCGCCTCAGTTAGAAAAAACATGATTTAACAATCATGTTTACATGATTGTTAAGTTTCAGGGAAGGGTCCATTATCACTCCCAGATTAGTGACTCTTTGTTTTTCTGACATGGTTAGAGCAGAAAGGTCGATGCAGTGGTTTGTGATCGTGTCATTGGGAGGGAACAACATTACTTCAGACTTCTTTTCATTGAAACTTAAGAAGTTTAAAGCCATCCAGTCCCTGATGTCAGCCAGGCAGTCGAGCAGAGGTTGAATAGAGCATGTACCATTGTGTCTTAGGGGGAAGTAAATTTGACAGTCATTGGCGTAGAAGTAAAACGGTATGTTGTGTTTCCGGAAAATAGCACCAAGTGGCAGCAGGTATAGAGAGAATAGGAGGGGACCCAGGTTGGACCCCTACAGAACCCCCCATTTAAGCTCTGTCGCTGCAGAAATAAAATCCTTGATGGAGACACAAAAGGATCTGTCAGTGAAGTAGGATCTGAACCAACTGAGGGCTGACCCTGTGATGTCCACCCACTGCTCCAATCTAGCAATGAGGATCTCATGGTCGATAGTGTCAAAGGCGGCTGTGAGGTCCAATAGGACAAGCAGCACAGAATCACCAGTATCTGTGGATCTGAAGATGTCGTTAAAGACCTTCAGCAGGGCAGTTTCAGTGCTGTGGAGAGGTTTAAAGCCAGATTGGAATAGCTCTAAGATGGTGTGATCCTCCAGGAAGCACTTCAACTGGGACTCAACTGTTTTCTCCAGTATTTTAGACACAAATGGGAGTTTAGGAGACAGGCTGGAAGTTGGCAATGACTGAGGGGTCAAGGTTTGTTTTTTTCAGGAGAGGCTGGACAGCAGCATGTTTAAAGGTGTTTGGCACCACGCCAGTAGATAAACTATTGATTATTATAGACAGAATGGACAGACCTAGAGTAGGAAAAAAATCCTTTAGTAGTCGAGGGGGGACCACATCAAAGGGGGAACCAGAAGGTTTCAAGCTGCACATGACCTGCTCTAGAGAAGATAGTGTTGGGTTCAAAATGGTCAAATAGAGCTACAGATTGAGGTGAGATGGATGGGTCATGATTTGGAGGGGAAATGAGAGCTCGGGTGGTCGCAATTTTTTCCAAAAAGAAATGTAAGAAGTTTTCGCACAGCTCAGTCGAGGCTTCCAGAGGTGATGGTTCAGTGAGGTGGAGAACAGAGATTAGGGTAGAAAAGAGGACATGTGGATTGTGAGAGTTTGAGGTTATGATATCAGAAAAGTATTTGGATTTAGCAGCTTTTACTGCTTTCTGATAATGGCGCCAACTCTCTTTAAGTATTTGGAAAGAGACCTGCAGCCTGTCTTTCCTCCACTTGCGCTCCGCCCTCCTACATTGCTGCCTAATGGCCTTGGTGACGTCACTCAGCCAAGGTTCTGCTCTGAGTTTTGATTTTCTAGTTTTAACAGGAGCGACATGATCAAGAGTCTTTAAGCAGACAGAGTTGAACTGGGATGTCAGCGCCTCCGTGGTAGTGAGAAACACCGGGGGCTGAATGATAATTTCAGAGTTATAAGCATCGGTAAAGCATGCAGCAGTGAAGTGGTTAATGGCACGGCTACTACGTGCAAGAATGCATGGCTTAGGAGTTAGATGGGGGAGGGTGAATTCAAACTGGACTGGCATGTGGTCTGAAAAAACATTATCACCAATTTCAAGATTACTAACAGTCACATCACGAGTTAAAACAAGGTCCAGTGTATGTCCGTGCTCTTGGGTGGGACCGTTTACATGCTGAGTTAGATTAAAAGAGTCCAATATATCTAAAAAGTCCTTAACCAAGGGCTTCTCCTGACAGCACACGTGCAAATTAAAGTCCACAATAATGAAAACATGATTATATTTTGGTGTGATTTCAGCCAGTAAATCAGAAAACTCATTTATGGAATCCTTAGACCGAGGTGGACGGTAGACGAGTGCAACATAAAGTCGAAGGCGAATGGCCGAGTTCAAAGACGCTCAGCTCAAAGCTGGCGTGGGAAACTGGGATGGGCAGTTGTTTACAGTCAAAAGTTGGTTTGAATATTGTTAATAATACACCACCGCGCCAGCCTGATGGCCACCGTGTGTTAAAATACATACGGTTCGGTGGCAATAATTCCGTCAAGGTGCTGGACTCACCCGGAGACATCCAAGTCTCTGTGATACAGAAAAAGTCCAAATTGTGCCCTTGAAAGTAGTCCCTGAGGAAAAAAGTTTTGTTGGTAAAGATCTTGCGTTGGCCAAACACATCCGTTTACTGTCCAAAGTAGATCCAGCAGCGGTCAAGTTGGCGCGCGCTAATGGCCGCAGGTTTTCAATAACAGCCATTCTGTTGTTTACCTGGTCCGGGCGCGTGGGAAGCTGGTAATGGAAACCCTGACCACCATCTGAAGAGGAAGATGCAGCGCGCAGGGCTTTAAGCTTTACCAGCCACCCAGCACGTTTTCCCCGGCGTCTGTAGCGAAGTCTCCGGGCAGGGAGGTGAGGAGCGCAGCGGAGGTAAACAGGCACGTTCGCCAGCGGGGGGGAGGAGGGGGGTGTCCAGAGGTACGCTCATATTGGTCCAAATAAGCGACATCAGCGGCAGAAAAACGAAGATCCAGAAGCTGTTGTCGGTCATACACCAGCAGCGAGTTTATGTCCCAGATAAAAAACTAACAAAACACAAATAATCCGAACACCATCAGCAGAGTTGGATTGCAAGCCATGTACACGGGCGCCATCTTACCGGAAGGTAAGGATGATGACAACAATGGACAACAGCGACAACAATAGACAATTATAAAAGCGGCATACAGATTTATTTATTTTTTTTTACAAAAAAAAATGATGGCAAAAAATAGCAAAACAGCTAGATTATAAGGCGAATGCAGAAAACTAAAAACAGGAACATGTCTGCATTGGTCCTTGCCAGGAGTCCAACTGATTCTTAAAGCCACTTGGAGAGGTCAAAGTCGAGAGCTTCAGATCTTTTTGCAAGATATTCCAGGAAACAGGAGCAGAGTAGGAGAAGGCCCTTTTGCCAAGTTCAGTCCACACTGAGGGAACACTGCAGGTAATAATGTCCCGAGAGCGCAAGCTGTAGCTGCACTCACGCAGAGACATGTAGGAGGAGATGTATGAAGGCAGCAGACCAAGAAGTGATTTAAAGATGAAAATATACCAGTGGGAGAGTCTGCGTGAAGTTAATGTCCAGTTAACCAGTGAATACAGGGTGCAGTGGTGGGTACAGTAATCACAGCCAGTTATGAATCTTAGTGCACCATGATAGACAGCATCCAACATCTGCAGGGTGCTTGTAGAAGCATTCATGTAAATAATGTCACCGTAATCGATGGAGGGAAGGAAAGTCACAGTTACAAGGCATGTCCTAGCATTCAATGTTAGACAGGAAATATTTCTGAAAAAGAAACCTAGTTTAACTTTCAGTTTCTTTCCACGTGGAGGTTAATAGAGAGACACGAGTCGACCAAGATACCCAAATATTTACAGGAATCGACAAACTTAATGGGGACACCATTTGAGGATAAAATCAAAGGAAGAACAGCTGGGACCGACTTCCTGTTTGAAAAAAGCACCCCCTTGGTTTTATTGGCATTTAAGACAAGTTTGAGGTGGAACAAATCAAACTGGATATGTCAAATGCGGATTGCAAAAGCTGGAAAGCCTTAACTGTTTTAGTTCGACAATAAACAACAAAAATCAGCAAAAATCTTTTTCTATACCCAGCTGGAAGACTGTATCCTGTGTTTTGCTTGTAATTCCCTTTTCTGTGAGGCAAAGCACCGCACACATCATTATCTCTTCTGAGGCGCCCGCTCTCAGACGAAGCAAATCCATCTTGTTGTCCAACGAGCAGACGTTCGACAGAAAGAGAGACCGCATCGGGAGTTTTCCTGGCTTTAGTGTTAGCTCGTAGCCTCACCATAACCCCCGCCCGGTATCCTCTCCTCTTAATCCGGGAGCCTTCTTCCTCTGCCCATTGGAACGCCTCTGTTGCAGCTTCCAGGTAGATGACTTTAAGATCTGCATTTTGCCGAGCGTAGTTTTGAGTTTGTTGCTGATTTCTGCTATATTTCGTGGCAAATCCACTCCTATTCTCATCAATTCGGTTTGGCTATAGTGCACACGCATAAATCGTGCGGAGTCAGGCACAGAGTCAATATCAAAACTTCTAAAAACTGGGATAGTACCGGGAGCCTGTGAAGCTGCAACTGCTCTGAGCGCGGCCATCTTGTACCTCTAAAATTAAATGTACCTCTAAAATTAAAAAATCTAAATCTGAATTTTATTTATCAGAAACCACCAAAAATCTAAATGATCCAAAGAAGTTTTGGAATACTGCGAGATCGGTTTCTGGTGGTATGCCTTCTAGTGAAATGCCAAACTTCTTGGTCAACGACTCCGTAAACCTGACTGATAAATGCGCCATGTTAAATTATTTTATTGAACATTTCATTGCAGCAGGGGACTTATTTAATTAATCTAATAGTTATCCAACAGTAGAAAAAAAATGTACCTGTTAGCTCTAAATCTGTTGAAAATGTTTTTCATTTTACACAGGTATGTGTCTCTGAGGTACGTGGTGCACTACAAAAATTGGACTCCAAAAAATCAACTGGTCCGGATGGTCTGGAGCCTTTCTTTCTAAAACTAGCTGCTGATTTGATTGATGAGCCTTTAACTCAGGGCGGCTGTGGCTGAGTGGTTAGAGCAGTCGTCCTCCAATGCGAGAGTTGGGGGTTCGAATCCAACAGCATTCACATGCCGAAGTGTCCCTGGGCAAGACACTGAACCCGTTGTTGCCTCTGATGTGTGTCCCATCAGTGTATGAATGTGATAAAGCTGATTATTCTCTTTAGAATGATTTGTTCAATTAACTTTGTAGAGATCTAGTAGTGCTGTATGAATGGGTATATGAGGATAGATTGTAGTGTAAAGTGCTTTGAGTATCTTGATAAGGTATAAAGATGCTATATAAGTACAGTCCATTTACCATTCCGTTTAACTTGTATTTTTAATCTAAGCCTCATCACAAACAAAGTTCCTGAAGTCTGGAAATCTGCATTCATTCTTCCATTATTAAAAGAAGGTGAGCCGTCAATCGTGAACAATTATAGAACCACCTCTAAACTATGTATTTTAGCAAAAGTGTTTGAAAAGTTGGTCTATGATCAACTGAAATAATTTTTAGAAACAAATAATCTTATGACTCTGCGGTCTACACTCATCTCCACTCTTTCAGGGATGAAGATGTTCACATCCTGGACAGAGAGGAACGATGGTTTGAGAGAGGAGTAAAGGAGGCCATCTTTGTGAAAAGAAATCGTCCATCATTAAACAGGGGTGGAGGCCTCTGGGTTCAACTGTCCCCTTCTTACAATGCTGTGATTGCTAGTATCACTCAGCCCTCTGTGAACAGTAAACAGCCATCAGTGTGCTAATGATCCATTGTTAGGCTGATGGTCCTTCTTGAGCATGTGATCAGCTGGTTTTGGTTGTCAGCAGCAAAACTGGTTGATCCACTCTGAGACGGTGCTATTTAAGAGACTGAGCTGAATACAGCTCCTCAGACTGAGGAAGTCTCTCGGATGAGAGACGAAACGTTTCTACATTTTTTTTGTTGATTTGCTTTGTTTTTTGGGGGTTTTTTTTGAATGTCCAGAGGACCAGATTTAACTTTTTTAGATAAATCTTATAAACCCTTTTCAGTCGGGTTTTAGGAAGCAGCATAGTACTGCAACTGCTGCTCTAAAAGTTTTAAATGATGTCTGAGGCACTGGATTCTAAAAAGGTTTGCTGTGCTCTGTTTATTGATTTATCCAAGGCATTCAATATGGTTGATCACACTATCCTGGTAAATATTCTGCTCAAACTGGGCATCTCCAAAGAAGCATCTTACTGGTTTGGAGATTATTTGGCAAATAGGACACAGTGTGTACAGATGGCTGGAGTAAGCTCAAGTTTTCTTAAAGTAAAAAAGGGCATACCCCAGGGCTCTGTCTTGGGGCCCATCTTATTTACAATTTACATTACTGCACTGTGTGAATATTTGTAAAATGCCTCATACCACTTTTATTCTGATGATTGTGTAATTCACTGTTGTTCAAATTCAATTGCTCAGGCACTTAAATTCTTACAGGCTGCTTTCGATAAGGTGCAGATTTGTCTTGAGCAACTAAAATTGGTCTTAAATGCTGATACATCTAAAAAAAAAAATTTTTTTTTTTTTTTTCAAATTTATCTTTCCCATTGGATAATGTCCCTCTAATAAAAACTGCCCAAGGTAAAGTTCTCGAGAGGGTCTCCTGTTATAGGTTGTTTTCACACCTGATAATCCGGTAGACTTGGTTCGGTTGGGGACCAATATTCATAATATTTTGTTTACATTTGAGTTGTTGCGTCTGCATTCACACTGCACTGTGCAGCCGAGCCAACCTGTTTAAACCAATCTGTTCCCCCACTCGCCTGTGGTGGCGTTGCACCAAGAACTACTGAAAGAATCTATACAAAAACTTCTGAAGAAGACACTTCTTCTTCTGGAAATGAAAACAAAAACAGAGTGGCATCAAGTTTTAGCAGTTTTAGGAGTTATATTTTGTCATTTTTCAAAAATGGACTGAGCATGAGTGGAAGATGATGCAGAAGACCATTGAGAATATTGTTTTTCACACAAGGCAGCTGACGGTTCTAGTCCACTTCTTGCTTGTGGAGCTGGGCCCGGTCTGATTGCATTCACACTGTACTCGAACCGCACTGGAGTTTTCTTCTACCGGTCCGAGACCTAGGTTTTAGCCTGGGCCAGAGTTTGCCTTTTTGTTCCGTGACAGAGTTCGATGGCGCGCTCACACCTCCCCAAACGAACCGGACTTCCGTTGGAAAATGGGCTAGAGTTTGATTAAAGCGGACTAAACAGGGCTGGTGTGAATGCACCCAGAAATATCTGGGCTTAATTATCGACGAGGAGATTTCTTTTAAATCTCATTTGAAACACCTAATCTCCAAATTAAGGGTGAAGCTCAGGTTCTTTTTTAGAAACATATCATATTTCTGCCTTAGAGCAAGGAAGCTTTTAATCACAACTACTTTTTTGCCAGTACTTGACTATGGCGATTTTGTTTATATGTGTACTTCAAACAGTTGTCTACAGTCAGTGAATCCAGTGTACCATTGTGCATTAAGATTTATTACTGGTTGTAGCTACCTTACTCATCACTGTGATCTCTATTTTAAAACCAATATGTATTTCCTGTTTAACAGGCGACATGTGCATTGGATGACTTTGGTTTATAAGTCTCTTATTGGCATGCTTCCACATTATTGATGTACTTTTATACAGAGAATGGACAGTAGTTACGCCTTACGCTCTAAGGACTGTTTGCATCTTCATGTTCCTCGTGTGCGAACAGAAAAAGAAAAGCTTTTAACTTTTCTGCCCCCTCAGCTCGGAATGCCTTGCAAGCTGAAATAAAAGTGACAGAACTTGTTACTTTGAGTGCTTTTTGCTAACTTTGAAAAACTGACAAAGGATATCTTGTCAACAATGCCTGTGTTTTAGATCTTAAATTGTTATTGTTTTAAATTAATATTTATTGCAGTTATTGCCATTTACTGTTATACTGTATGTTTTATATTTTTTTATATATTTCTGAAGTCTTCGTCTAATCTTGCTACTTGTTTTTTATGACGTGTTCTGCTGCTGCCTGTTCTTGACCAGGTCACCCTTGTGAAAGAGGTCTTGATCTCAATGGGTTTTTATCTGGTTAAATAAAGGTTTAATAAAAAAAGGATAATAGAGCTGTAGGAACTAAATAAAGATGTGGTATTATTTGACTCATTACTAGGAATGTGTGATATGGCATAAATCACAAAATCACAAATGACATTCATCTTGATTCATCCAAGATGGCACCGGTGTGTAGGGCTGCCCGTCTCTCGCTCTCTGCTTGTATTGTATTTTTGTTATTTTTACAATGGTTGGTGCAGTGTGCCGAGTCGTATTTTCAGTATGATTGTCGGGCACTTTTGGAGCTCCGTACCTTTGCTGAAATGCCCGCGGAGTTTTTGTACAGCGGTCAGCACTCTCCTCCACCGGTCCTGTCTGAGATTCCTGCATTCCTTCTGCGTGACCCTGGCCTTTCTCCATGGAGGAAACGTCGCAGACGTCGTGGGAAGCGTGCAGGGATTTTGGTGAAACTGAGGCAAAGTGTGGATTATTCTATCAGGACTCGCTCTGGATCTGATCATCTCCTCTCTGACCCATGGTGCTCCCGGGGTCCGGCTGCTGGCCAGCTGCCCGCGCGCTCAGTCCATGTAAACACCTGGAGTTGTTTACCTGTGCGCCGCACCAGCAGACCTGGAGGAGCTGTTCTTCATAACCTGCGCCCGCTGGCGCGCGCTTCTCCTTCCACGGCTGTGTCTGTGTTGGACCCTATCAGGATGTGTTTAATCAACGCAAGGTCTGTTTCCAACACGACGTTTATCCTCAATGACTTTTTTTAAAAGATGAGGAGTTGGATGTTCTGTTCGTCACGGAATCTTGGGATTTCTGATGGTGAGTCCAGCGCCTTGGTGGAATTACTACCCCCGGACTCTCTGTGTTTCAATGCCCCGCGACCATCAGGTCGGCGGGGGGGGGAGGGGGGATTATTAACAGTTTTTAAAGCAAACTTGGACTGTAAACAGTTGTCCATCCCGGTGTCCTGCGCCAGCTTTGAGCTAAGCGTCTTTGAACTCGGACACTCTCCTCCGGTTCTGTGCGCACTCGTTCCAAGGACTTCATAAATGAATTCTCTGACTTTTTGGCTGATATCACACAGAGATACACTCACTTTTTGTTTATTGGTGACTTTAATTTGCATGTGTGTTGTCAGGAGAAGCCCTTAGTGAAGGACTTTCTAGATTTATTGGACTCTTTTAATTTAACTCAGCAGGTAAACGGTCCCACCCAAGAACACGGTCACACGCTGGACCTCGTTTTAACACGCGATGTCTCTGTTTCTAATTTGAAAATCGGTGACAATGTTTTTTCAGATCACATGCCTGTATTGTTTGACTTCACCCCCCCCCCCCTTGTCCTACTGCTAAGACGTGCGTTCCTGCACGTACTACGCGTTCCATTAACCGTTTCACTGCTGCTCGTTTTAATGAAGGTTTTAACTCTGAGACGATCGAACAGTTCCCGGTGTCTCTTACCACTGAGGAGCTAACCTCTCAGTTCAACTCTGCCTGTTTAGATGTTCTGGACCGTGTTGCTCCCCTTAAGACCAGAAAAACTAAACTTAAATCAGAGCCTTGGCTGAATGACGTCACTCGAGCTGTTAGGCAGCAGTGTCGCAGAGCTGAACGAAGGCAGCAGTGTCGCAGAGCTGAACAAAGGTGGAGGAAGGACAGGCTGCAGGTTTCTTTTCAAATGTTAAGGGAGAGTTGGCGTCACTATCAGAAAACCGTTAAAGCTGCCAAATGTAAATTCTTCTCTGATTTAATTGTCTCCAACTCCCACAACCCCCGAGTTCTTTTCTCCACCCTGAACTCAGTTCTACACCTCAGTGAGCCTTCACCTCTGGAAGCTTCAACTGAGCTGTGTGAAAACTTCCTCCATTTATTTTTAGAAAAAGTGGCAAACACCCAGGCACTCATTTCTCCACCAGCTCATGATCTGTCCATCCCATCTCAGTGTGTGGCTGTTTTTGACCACTTTGAGCCCATCTCTCTGTCTTCTCTGGAGCTGGTAATGTGCAGCATGAAGCCATCTGGTTCCCCCTTTGATGTGGTCCCCCCTCGACTACTAAAGGAAGTTTTTCCTACCCTGGGTCCTTTTATTCTCGCTATTCTGAAAAGCAGTTTATCCTCAGGTGTGGTGCCAAAAACTTTTAAACATGCTGCTGTCCAGCCCCTCCTGAAAAAACCTAACCTTGACCCCTCAGTCATGTCCAACTTCCGGCCTGTCTCCAGACTCCCATTCACCTCTAAACTACTGGAAAAAATTGTGGAGTCTCAGTTGAAACAGTTTTTGGGGGATCACGCTATCCTAGAGTTATTCCAATCTGGCTTCAAATCTCTCCATAGCACTGAAACTGCTCTACTGAAGGTTTTTAATGACATTTTCATATCCACAGACGCAGGTGATTCTGTGCTGCTTGTCCTATTGGACCTTACATCAGCTTTTGACACCATCGACCACAAGATCCTCATTTCTAGACTGGAGCAGTGGGTGGGCATCACAGGGTCAGCCCTTAAATGGTTTGGGTCCTACCTCTCTGACAGAAACTTCTGTGTCAATATCAAAGATTTTAGTTCGGCATCGACAGCGCTCCAGTGGGGGGTACCGCAGGGGTCCATCCTCGGTCCCCTTCTCTTTTCTTTATACCTGCTGCCACTAGGTGCTATTTTCCGCAAACACAACATACCCTTTCATTTCTACGCCGATGATTGTCAAATTTACTTCCCCCTGAGGCACAGAGGCACACACTCTATTCAGCCTCTTCTTGACTGCCTGGCTGACATCTGAGACTGGATGGCTTTAAACTTCTTAAGCTTCAATCAGAAGAAGTCTGAAGTCATGCTGTTCCATCCCAGTGGCTCACTCATGAACCATGACATCGACCTTTTCTCTCTAGCCCCGCTAGAGAAACAAAAGGTCACTAATCTGGGGGTGATAATGAACCCGTCCTTAAAACTCAACAGTCACGTAAACATGATGGTCAAATCCTGTTTTTTTCAGCTGAGACGGCTGTCTAAGCTGAAGCCTATACTCTCCAAAAAGAACCTTGAGACAGTGATCCATGCCTTCATAACATCTAGGCTTGATTACTGCGATTCACTTCTGTTTGGAATCAGTCAGTCCTCCATTGCTCGTCTACAACTGGTCCAAAATGCTGCAGCCCGATTTTTAACTGGTACAGGCTATAGAGAGCACATCACGCCAGTTTTGGCCTCCCTGCACTGGCTACCCATTCACTTTCGGATCCAATTCAAAATTCTCATGTATGTTTTTAAATCACTGAACAGTTCCGCCCCATCCTATCTCACTGATCTTCTTCAGCCATATGTTCCACCGCGCTCTCTGAGGTCAGCAGACCAGATGCTTCTCTCAGTCCCAGAAACCCGTCGTAAGCTCAGAGGTGACAGGGCTTTCTCTGTTGTAGGTCCACGACTGTGGAATGAGTTGCCACTGAGTGTCCGGCAGGCTCCCACACTCTCAGTCTTTAAGTCTCGCTTGAAGACCCACTTCTATTCTCTTGCCTTTAACATGGTGTGATTTGTTTTGGTCCTGTCTGTACTCTACACTGTTGGCCATTTTAGTTAGCTTCTGCTGCTATTTGTATCTGTATTTTTATTTTATGTTTTCCTGTCTGCTGTGCATGTTTGTTTTCTTTTGTACAGCACTTTGGTTGGCCTTGTTGCTGTTTTAAGTGCTCTATAAATAAATTGGGATGTATGGTATAAAATTCATATCACGATATGTATTGTGAAGGGTGGCTATAACAATATATATCACAATAGTAATAGTTTTTGGTATAAAACTTGTAATAGGAATGAAAAAAAAGCATAGTGTCCTTTTGCCATCATTTATTTTGAAAACTGCTATACCACAAAATAATCTCAATTAAAAAAATTCCACTACAAGGTCCATTGAGTTTTTAACTAATAAACAAATTAAGCATTAGGCTTCTTTCTTGTAGTGCAAAGTGCAAAATATATCAAATGTAGTTTTAGCCATATGTTCTAGAATTGCGCCGCTCAAGGTGGCTGCATGTTGGAGTAGCTCTGTCACTTTCATTCTGAGATATTACTTTTGAAAACTTTAATTCCTTTTTTTTCTGGACATAAATCACTTTTTTCAATGATTATTTCCTCTGGTGTTGGATGCTGTGCAGCTGGAAGGATTTTTACAGAAATATATTTGCTTTTGGACATTTGTTATGATGCGTAACCATAACAACAAGGTTGTTTTTTTACAACCGGGAGCAGCTGATTAACATCTCCAAAGCTCAAATAATATCTCAACTACAGCCCCAAATCCCAAATGAGTTGAAAAGGAGGTGTCGTGGATGCAGAGCAGGAGCAAAGAAGAGGGAGAAAGAGAGAAGAATGAAGTTTAAACCATTTCTTCCATCGATCATGATGGGCAATGTGAGATCGCTGGGAAACAAGTTGGATGAACTTCAAGCCCTAACGAGGACCCTTCCAGAATATTGGCAATGCAGTGTTTTGTGTTTCACTGAGACATGGCTGCAGGATCATAACCCCGACTCCATCGTTTCTCTGCCAGGCTTTCTGACCATACGAGCAGATAGAGATTTAAAGAGGAGTGGCAAAAGGAAAGGAGGTGGGATGGCAGTGCTTGTGAACAACAGGTGGTGTAATCCTGGACATGTACTGTGAAGTGTCATCTCTGCAGTCCAGATATTGAACTGTTAGCATTAAAGGCTCCAGTATACTGCCGCGTACATCCGTTCACACGTACGTACGTGTGTACTGTACGCAGAGGGTTCAGACATGAACGAGGTCACCGATTGGTCATTTGCTGACACGCCTACTGGATTGATTGACAGGTCGGACAAAAGAAAAAAAAAGCGAGCGCTGGCAGCCGTTCTGTGTTTACATGTTGTTAATAAAAAGATAAAAAAAAACAAAAAAAAACAGAGCGCTGGCTCTAATGCCCACACATCAGACCAGCCCACCAAGACCCTCCTGCAGCCCCACTGGACCTGAGTTTAATTTGCTTGTGACAGATTCCTCCATTTCAGTCATGGCATCAACGGAGGAGGAAGATCTCTGCCTCTTGGCAAAAAAAAAAAGGAAAGGCCAGATCAGGGATAAAGAAGGGGAATTTAATACGTTGGTGTCGCATACAAAACAGTCCGTCACTGGGCAGTTTATTGTGCGACACCGCGTACACGTATGCAGTCGTAAAAATTTGAGCTTTGCACGGACATGCCCTGCGGGTATGCTCGTACCTCTGCGTGCGTACGTGCGTACCTCTGCTTATGGATGTACGCGGTAGTATACTGGGAGCTTAAGTTGTCGTCCTTATTATTTGCCAAGATAGTTCACCAGTGTTATTTTGGCAACTGTTTACATTCCACCCAATGCTGTTGCCGAGACTGCGTGTGATGTCATCAGCTCTGAGATTACTAATGTAGTGAACTAGGCCTCCGACCAAAACCTGCCTGTGAAGACCTTCATGGGACAGGAACTGTTATTTCATTGATTTGAATCCAGAAATACAAATTAGCTCATCCAGAGACTGTCTAATTGTATCCTGAAGTAATCAATTGAAAGAACACTCTTCTTTTTATATTATCATTACTATTTTACAATATCTTGATAATCAAAAAGTGTGTTTAGTTCATATCATTCCTAATGTTGAAGTGAACCACTCATTTTAAATCAACTGTGAAACAGTATTAATGATTTTTAAACCTCATTTAAATGAGAAATCAAGTTAAATGTCTATTTACAAAGTAATTATGCATTTTGATTTTCTGTCTAAAGGAGAAGTAGTGATGTCGGTCAAAAGTCAGAGACAGTCAGAAAACAAGTTAGTAGAACGGGCTGTATTGTTTTTAAACCTAGCAGACGGTAAAAAGAGAAACACTGGCATCTGCGTTCCTCTCACTTCGCCATAACATTTCTCTGTCTGTACTAAACGTTCCTAAACATTCCTGAACTCTCTGTTGACTTTTAATAACCCTCTGACATCACTAGAACCACCCCCTGTTGGTTGTTTCAACCAGTCAGGAAGTCCTAAGTGACCAGAAGTGAGAACGCTTTTAAAAGTCGACACTTCCTGGGTCTACTCAGTCTACTCCGTTCTTCTAAAGTCTTGGATCTGAGTTGAACTCAGTCTTTGATGGAGTCTTCTCAAGCCTTGTGGAGTCTTCCATTTCTGAGTGGAAACTCTGACGGACTCACATATGCTTGCTGTGAATCCACCCAGGTGTAATGCCTCCAACTTTGAAGGGAGCTGAGCCTGTTTGTTGAACGGAGCAAATCGACACGACTTCTGACGATGACCAGCCGCTCTTACCGGAGACGCTGGAAGGTAGCGTTGAAATGGACCCGACACTGGAGCTGATTTATCTCCTGCGAAGGTAACGAGTCGTCACGTGCCAAGTGTACCAGAGGTTTGAGCTGGTGATTGAAAGAAGCGTGCCATCCTGGTCAACAACATACACCTCTCTTCACTCATCCCTTCTTTAAACCTCTAAACTCCTTCCTTTAAACTCTTCTATTTTTCTAGTAATCTAGATGCCTTCAGAAATGTCTTGTTGTCTTATTAGTAAAGCGTGCCAAGTTTTATTAATCAGAACCAGATCAGCTAATCGTGTACATGTTTTGATGTTAAATTTTGATTCTGTTAAATAAATGACCTCATTTATTCTGATGGGTCAAAGGAAAATTAACGTCTCTTGTCACTGTTTAAACAATCCTCACAGTTACCTCGTCACATGGCATTAATTTAACTCGAAAAAGAAAGAACCCGTTATATTTAAAAATTTAATTAGTAGTGAAGGTACAGTAAGCTGTCTCCCACTTTCACTACATTTAGTGGGACCGTACGTGTTTTAAATAACACATTGGGTGGGACCGTATGTCCACAGTAAGCTGTCCTTGACACACTACACTAAGCTACAGACACAACACCCTAGTGCATTTGTTCCAATATCTGGGGATTTTAATCATGCCTCTCTCTCTGTTACACTTCCGACATTCCAACAGTTTGTCAGCTGCTCTACCAGAGAAAGCAAAACGCTGGACTTGTTTTATGCAAATGTCATGCATCGCTAAAGCAAGACCCCCTCTTGGCAAATCAGATCACAATCTTGTGTTTCTCTGCTCAAAATATAAACCCCTTGTTCTGAGGCAACCTGCAATAAAAAGAACAGTGAGAAAATGGTCAACGAAAGCTGAAGAAGCCCTGCAAGGTTGTTTTGAGTTTACAGACTGGGTTGCACTGTGCCAGCCACATGGAGAGGACATCAATGCCATGACTGAGTGTGTGACCGACTAGATAAACTTCTGTGTAAACAACACCATCCCCACCAGACAGTGAGATGCTTCCCCAATAACAAACCCTGGATCACCACTGACCTGAAGGAACTGCTAAACCAGAAAAATATCCTTCATTGAGGGAGACAGGGAATTATTCAGGCATACACAGAAGCAACTAAAAGTCAAGATAAGAAACAGCAAGGAGGTGTACAAGAAGAAGCTGGAGAGCAAGCTCCAGCAGAACAATATCAGAGAGGTATGGTCAGGGATGAAAAGGATGGAACCCTGGACAGAGTCAGTGAACTGAACACATTCTTCAATAGGTTCAGTTCAGGAACAAGCTCAGCATCCTCCTCTCTTGCCCACAGCCAAACATACATACCACCCTCCACTGATCCAAGGCTGTCCTGTCACACCTCAAATACTGTATCTACCACCTCAGTCATGGACCCTTTTTCTACATATTGGTCTTCAACCAAATCAGAAGATGCTGATACCTCCTTTGCTTCCCCACTCTGCATCTCCAGAAGTCAGGTGAGGAAGCAGCTGGCGAGACTGAAATGGAATAAGCCTGCAGGTCCAGATGGTGTCAGTCCCAGAGTCCTGAAGGTCTGTGCAGAGCAGCTCTGTGGGGTTCTGCAGCACCTCTTCAAACTTAGCCTGACCCAGGAGAAGGTTCCAGTGTTGTGGAAAACATCCTGCCTTGTTCCAGTGCCAAAGAAGACTCACCCATCAGTCCTCAATGACTATAGACCTGTTGCCCTGACATCCCACATCATGAAGGTCCTAGAGAGACTTCTGCTGACTCACCTGACCTAAACAAACAAGCACATATCAGGACCCACTGCAGTTTGCTTATCAGCGTGGACTTGGAGTTGAAGGTGCCATCATACACCTGCTTCAGCAAACTCACCGTCATCTAGAAAAGGCAAACAGCACTGTGAGAGTCATGTTCTTTGATTTCTCCAGTGCATTTAGCACAATCCAGCCTGATTTGCTTTGTCAGAAACTCCAGAAGACTCAGGTGGAGGCCTTAACAATTGCCTGGATCAAAGACTACCTGACAAACAGACCACAGTTTATGAGACTGAAGGGTTGTGTGTCTAACCAGGTGGTCAGTAGCTCAGGAGCACCACAGGGGACTGTACTCTCACCATTCCTTTTCACACTGTACACCTCAGATTTCCAGTACAAAACAGACTCATTTCATCTGCAGAAATATTCTGATAACTCTGCAGTGGTCAGGTGTATCAGAGATGGACAAGAAACTGAGTACAAGGAGCTGGTGGACTGCTTTGTGGCATGGCGTGGAAACAATCATCTCATCTTGAATGTGAACAAAACAAAAGAGATGATTGTAGATTTCAGGAGAATCAGGAACAGATCCAACCCTATTTCCATCATGGGAAAAGAAGTGGAGATGGTGGAGAAGTATAAATACCTTGGGTTTCACGTAGACAACAGACTGGACTGGAAATGCAACAGTGAAGCCGTCTACAAGAAGGGACAGAGCAGACTGTACTTCTTGAGGAAGCTGAAGTCCTTCAATGTTTGCAGCAAGATGCTGCATATCTTCTATAAGTCTGTTGTAGAGAGTGCTATCTCTTCTGCCATCATCTGCTTGGGTAGCAGCACCAGAGCAAGTGACTTACAAAAGATCAACAAGCTCATAAAGAAGGCTGGCTCAGTTCTGGGGACTCCTCTAGAACCTTTGGAGGTGACTGTACAAAGAAGGATTCTTCATAAAATGAAGAACATTATAGACAACCCTCAGCACCCTCTTCATCAGACTGTCGTACAACAACAGAGTGTCTTCAGTCAGAGGCTTCTTCAAAATCCGTTGTAGGACAGACCCCTACAAGAGATCCTTCCTGCCCACAGACATCAGCATCTATAATTCAAATTCAATTCAATTCAAAAATACTTTATTAATCCCAGAGGGAAATTATATGTT
>NC_056498.1:93180100-93185792 GCF_014905685.2 Nematolebias whitei
ACATATAATTTCCCTCTGGGATTAATAAAGTATTTTTGAATTGAATATTTTAAACAAAAAAAACATGTTGTTAACTCTTAACAGTTTCCAGTATTCTCACTTAAGCAATGAACAGCAACAGCGCAGCAAGAGACCTTTTTCATGACAACCGGAAGTAGTGTCTCCTGGTGCTGGGTCACTTTCTGTTTTTGCGAGTCTATGCAAGTGCAAGTACAAGCTTTTTCTTTTGCTGATGGGGAGGAAATCGCAGCGGCGAATTCACAAACCACTAAACTTGACAAAGTATAAAAGTTCTGTTGACATTATGAATGTTTTTGTCTTGTGATGCTCTCATTTGTTTAGATTAGGTTTTTTTTTTATTGCCCTATTTTTATTGGTTTATTGTGAGTCATGTGACTTGTCTAATTTATTGCACCTGCGATTAATAAAAGGTGTGTGCTCCTTCAAATATTGCTAGAGTGAGGAGGAACAACACAAAGCCAAACCAAATTTCATGTGTCACGTTTAATGCTGTGCCAAGTGAATTCTGTTAACAGGTTATGGGCCCAGAGTGTTTGAACAGTTTGGAGATCAAAGAACAAAGAAGATGAACAGAAGAAAAAAGGAAATGGCATCCAGCCGCTGGTCAAGACTTATTTTTGATGGAGACGAGAAAAACTACAAATTATGGGAAACAAAGTTTCTAGGACATCTTCGACTACAAGGGCTCAAAGATACAATCTTGACAAGACCTACTGAAGAAGAAGAAGAAGATGAAGACACAAAGAAAAATGCAGAAGCGTATGCAGAGCTCATTCAGTTTTTGGATGACGAGTTCATCACTTATCATGCATGACACAGCAGACGATGTGCGTGCGGTGCTTGGAATCCTGCATGAACATTACGCCGGCAAAGGGAAGCCCAGAGTGATCAGCCTGTATACTGAGTTGACCTCACTGCAGAAATCTCCCAGTGAGTCGGTAACAGAGTACATCATCAGAGCTGAGACCGCGATCACCGCTTTAAAAAGTGCAGGTGAGGATTTGAGTGATGCACTTCTGATAGCCATGGCCCTGAAGGGTCTTTCAGAGACATTTAAACCATTTACTATTTATGTCACTCAAAGCGAAGATGGTGAAAAAATGACTTTTGCAACGTTCAAGACAAAACTCAGAAGTTTTGAAGACATTGAAAATATGCGTGCGAGTGTATCTGAGGAAAATGTGATGAAAACTAAGGTACATTCTGGCACAAAATTAACTCCTCGAAGTGAAAATGATCCTGGGGCAGGAAGTTCTGAGATCATGTGCTTTAAATGTGGGTTGAAAGGCCACATAAGCAGTACTTGCCAGCGGAAGCAGTGGTGCAATCACTGTAAGAACAACACTCACAGCAACAGAACCTGCAGGTGGAGAAAGCACCGGGACAACGCACACAAAGTGGCTGAAGAGACGGATGGCGATGGAGAGTATGCTTTCCGGGTGAGCGACGCAGACACTAGAATGGATGACATCAAGAGGAGAGGTCTGATGGTGTACGCAGGTGCAACGTCACACATCATGATGTAGTGAACTAAGCCTCAGGTCAAAAGCCTTCCTGGGACAGGAACTGTTATTTCATTGATTTGAGTCCAGAAACACAGATTAAGCTCATCCAGAGACTTTCTAAGTGTGTCCTGCACGGATCAATTGAAAGAACACTCTGTTTATTATCATTACTATTTTACAATATCTTGATAATCAAAGTGTGTTTAGTTCAAACCATTTTAAATGTTGAAGTGAACTACTCACTTTAAATCAACTGTGAAACAGTATTAATGATTTTTAATCCTCATTCAAAGTAGAAATTAAGTTAAAATGCCTGTTACAAAGTAATGATGCATTTTTGATCTTCTGTCTGAAATGAGAAGGAGTGAGTCGGTCAAAAGTCAAGGAACGGTCAAAAACATGTTTATCGGAACGAAATGTCATGTTTAACTCTCTCAGATGGATAGAAGGAGACTGGCTCCTAAATGTCTCTGTTTCTTCAAAACATCTTTCTGTCTGTTCTTAAAACATCTACTCTGTCCCCTTGACATGTAATGACCCTCTGACGTCACAAAAACCACACCCCGGTTGGTTCGTTCAACCAATCAGGAAGTTCTCAGAGGAACCGGAAGTGACCTCTTTAAAAGGGTCGACACTTCCTAGTTCCAGGCAGAACAACGTTCCAAGCAGAACAATGTTCCAGAGCAGAACAACGTTCAAGCAGTTCAAAGTTCTGAGACATGAACCAAAGTTCTGAGAGCAGAACCGAACGAAAGTTCTGAAGTGCTGGAGTTAGTTGGGAGTTCTTTCGAGTCTCGTGGGGATTATGGAATCTTCCACATCTGAGTGGAACTCTGACGGGCTCACAGCTCATGTGAGTCCACCTGGGAGGTGAGCGTGCTGTTGAACAAAGTACCGTCACTACTCCGGACGTTTCTCTGCTATCCTACGGAGACGCTGAAATGGTAACGTTGAAAGAGAACTCTACGCCGATGCTGAGATATCATCTGCAAGGTAAAGAGTCGATTTCCACTACCGAAGTGTACCGAGGTAGAGCTGGGTTCGAATGGAGGGTGTCGTTCTTCGTCAACACATTTTCCCTCACACATCTTTTCTCTCCATTTAAACTTCATTTCCCCATCTTTAAAACTCTTCTATCTGCCAGTAATTAATCCAGATATTTTCAGAAATGTCTGTTGTATTTCAGTTGCAAGTGAGAAATCATGGCCGTATGATTTCTCATTGTAAAGCTCATTAATTAAGCTGTGTTAATTGTAATCAATCTGCCAATTAATGTAAATGTGTGATGTTGTTTTAAATCGTTTTTAATTAAACGGCTCACTGCTGTGGTGAGTCAAAGGTAAAAACACGTTTCCGTCCACATTTAATCATTCAAGGCACGATAGTACTCAGTCCAGAAAAATGAAAGAATCCGTTTAAATAAAGGATAATATCAGATGCATATTATCTCTCATTACAACTGGTGGCCCGTAACGGGTTCATGAAATGGACTGTGCTATTCTGTAACACTGGAATTTATCATGTTGGCATAACTGATCTTAACTGAAATTAGCTTAAAAGTGCAGATTTCTGTTGGACTGTGAAACGCAGCGTTTTGCAGCTGTGGGGTTCAGAGAAAATACAGTGATATGTTTTCGGCTTGTGGTGTTTTTAGAGCTGAAAGTAACGTCAATGTGTTCATCTTAAAGCTGAAATTTGTACATCTGTTGTGTAACTAAGCTGACATACTGTGGAAAACGTTTGATTCTGTTTAGACTTTTATCAGAAGGGGGTTCTGTTCAGACCCGGTTCTGTCGCTCGGTTCTGATTCGTTCGAACGAGTCGTTTTAAATGGATGGAAAGCTGTTTCAAAGCTGAGCGCCGTCTCAGACCGCTGTTGAAAGTGCTTCGTTATATTTGTAGCAGTTAAAATCGTACATTTTGAGAAGTTAATGGACGAAAGTTGACCGGAATGTTCAGGCTAATCGCTAACACAGCTAGCTGAAATCACGAAGCGTGATTGGTTGAAAACCGCTGTTTGAAACGCTCTGATTCGCTGGAGAGACGAGTGACGTGTCTGTCGTCACTTCCTCTGATGTCAGGTTGTAAAACCCACCCCGTTGCTGTCTCTGATCATTGGTTGATTCAGTCACGTGACCCGGAAATGAAGCTCGTCTTCATAGTGAATTTCAATCACAGTTTAAAGTTGAAAAACGCTTTAAAGTTGGCTCTGAACCGCTGATCCAATTATTAAAAGCCTAATCGCTGAAACTTTGCCACGTTTGAGCTTTAAATCCGTTCAGAAAATGTTGATTTGACCGAGTTTCGCCGATGCTAATTCTAAAGCTAACGGCTAAAGACCGGATGTCACCAAAGCCACAGGAAGTCATCGCGACTCCTACTGGACGTCACTAACAGTGACAGGTTAAAATAAATAAGGTTACACTGCCACCTCCTGTTGGAAACTCGAATTCACAGTTTCGCTTCGTGTTTAGGATATTTTGGTGAAATTAAACGTTTTATTATTTCTGTCAGAAGCATTTTTGAGTTAATAAACGTTCCTCAAGCTGATTTGTACTGTTATCTTACATTTAAAAAGTGATTAAAGTATTTATGCCCAGAGAAGGCGTTTACTAAGAAATTTTTCCTTCACTGATAAATCCTCATGAGGAGGTGCAAAATGAAAAATTAAGAACTTTTGATAGATACAGTCACAGATAATCACAGAAGTCGATAAGTTTACTCAATTGCTGAAAGGAAAATGCACGTTTAATTGCTAAAACACCAAATATAAAATAAATATAACAGAAAAGGAAACCTTTCTGATTTATTTTACCACCTAAAATCACATCTTCCTGTCTATTTATTTAAATAAAATAAATAAAGAGATAATGGAAAAAAAGGAGGAAAGCAATGACCCCTTGAGCTCCTATGAGTCAGATGATGAAAATCAACAGGTTGACATAATTCAGAGAGCTTTAAATATTTTAACGACCCCAGTAATTGGTACACCATTAGAAGAGATGGATGACATTCAGAAAGCTACGGTACTGAAAAGTTTAGCAGAAAATGCCACGGTGACAGAGAATAAAAAGCTGAGCCTTGAACGGTTAGCAAAAATTTCTCTGCTTCTCAAAGACAAATTGGATCAACAGGTTGAACAAAATGACGTGCTGTCTAAAGCATATGCAGAAGACAGAGAGGAGTATCTCAAATTCATGGCACAGTCTAAACTTGATGAAGAGACCAGTGCACATGAGTTACAACGTGAGAGGGAGCTCTCACAAAATCACCTTACTTCACAAGCTCACTCATATGAGGAGAAGATGAAGGAAAGGGAGGTCAAGTACCGAAAGTTGTGTTCAGACAACGATGCTCTAAAACAACAGTTGCAGCAAGCATCAAATGCTCTGAGCGGATGCAAATCTGAGATAGACGCGCTTAAAACACAACTTTACCATGCAGAACGGAAATATGGTGAGAGGCATGGACAGAATGTGGGGACACACTGGGCTCCAGACCCAAATCTCCTTACATCACACACACCTCCACCCTTACCTAAAGTAGTAGGGACAGACCTGATCAGGTCTCCTCTACCAAGCAGGCAAGAGAGACCGTTGGTTACGTACTGTAACCCCAGATTCTATGAATATAGGCGTAGCCCTTTAAGGCTGTCGCTGATGGGTTTATCCCGTTATGCGCAAGCATCATACTGAAAAAATTAGTCCACGCCCACCTGCTGTGTGGGCCCCACCCGATCCGTATAAATTACATTAAGAGCGGGTAATCTGCTCCCAAATAGCTTATTTTTTCTTCAGCTATTCAGGAACCAGTGAGGCCCGACGCTTAAAGGGCTACGCCTATATTCATAGAATCTGGGGTTACAGTACGTAACCAACGCTCTATGTCTTATAGGCTTCGCCCTTTAAGGCTGTCGCTGATGGGTTAAGGGCGAAGCGGATGTGGTCCTCTCCTCACTGGGTCCATTCGAACACAGTAAGAAGCGGAAGCTTGCCCAAAAAACGTCTTGTCACTCAGCTCCCCATGTGCATAACTACGCATCGCGTAATTGTGTGCCATGCACAGACGCATGTTGTGTAACTATGCGTTCTGACAAAGCGTGAACGCCCCGGAAAAAACTTTCAACGGGGAGAAGATGTTGAAAAGAGGAGGGGGGGGGGGGGGGG
>NC_056498.1:93185892-93191483 GCF_014905685.2 Nematolebias whitei
TAGGTATAAATCCCTATATGAAAATTTTTCAGCATGTTCCACCCCTTGTTTTTATTTAAATTTTATTTACTTTTACTTTGTGAAGCACTTTGTGATGTCATTGTATGTTAAAGGTGCTATATAAATAAATATTACTTACTTACTTACTTACTTACTTAACTGCTAGCTGTAGCTGTTCCCAATCATAATAGCTTACACACCAGGTGCATATAGGTTAAGGCCTTATGTAAAATCCCCTTCATAAGCCCACCTTAAACCACATAATTGCATGACACATTGAACCAGAATGGCACCGACTGGACGTCACCCAGCGACGACCTTCGCTGGAGGAGACCTGCAATCCTGACGTTGGTCTCCACTCTTCATCCAGTGGCCGCATCTTCAGTTAAATCGAAGGGAACCCCTCTGTATGCTGATCAATCAACACCTCCATTCGTTGTGGATTTATTGTTGTGGATTATATGACTTTTTCCAATGGATTACAGACTTTGTTTCCTAGGGGTTAAAGCATTGCTACAATGGAATTACCAACAACATTATGGAATTACCAACAACACAATGGAATTAACAAAAACATTGTGGGATTACCTCCTTTGACTTTTGTTTTTCCGTGTTGGATTACATCAAGCTCAAGGACTTTCGAAGGCGTAAGTTCATGTTGGAATTCATCCCCATGGACAGGCGATGATTTCCAAAGGGGGGACTGTAGTGAACTAAGCCTCAGGTCAAAAGCCTTCCTGGGACAGGAACTGTTATTTCATTGATTTGAGTCCAGAAACACAGATTAAGCTCATCCAGAGACTTTCTAAGTGTGTCCTGCACGGATCAATTGAAAGAACACTCTCTGTTTATTATCATTACTATTTTACAATATCTTGATAATCAAAGTGTGTTTAGTTCAAACCATTTTAAATGTTGAAGTGAACTACTCACTTTAAATCAACTGTGAAACAGTATTAATGATTTTTAATCCTCATTCAAAGTAGAAATCAAGTTAAAATGCCTGTTACAAAGTAATGATGCATTTTTGATCTTCTGTCTGAAATGAGAAGGAGTGAGTCGGTCAAAAGTCAAGGAACAGTCAAAAACATGTTTATCGGAACGAAATGTCATGTTTAACTCTCTCAGATAGATAGAAGGAGACTGGCTCCTAAATGTCTGTTTCTTCAAAACATCTTTCTGTCTGTTCTTAAAACATCTACTCTGTCTCCTTGACATGTAATGACCCTCTGACATCACTAAAACCACACCCCGGTTGGTTCGTTCAACCAATCAGGAAGTTTTCAGAGGAAGCGGAAGTGACCTCTTTAAAAGGGTCGACACTTCCTAGTTCCAGGCAGAACAACGTTCCAGAGCAGAACAACGTTCAAGCAACAAAAAAGGTTGAATCATGTCATCTGGACTTCGTTTTTTTGTTAAAAAGAAACGTTTCGCCCCTCATCCAAGAGGCTTCGTCAGTCTGAGGCCTAGCCATCTGGTATTTTTTGTAGTTATATACCTGGATGACTGAGAAAACAAACTTAACGTTCAAGCAGTTCAAAGTTCTGAGACATGAACCAAAGTTCTGAGAGCAGAACCGAACGAAAGTTCTGAAGTGCTGGAGTTAGTTGGGAGTTCTTTCGAGTCTCGTGGGGATTATGGAATCTTCCACATCTGAGTGGAACTCTGACGGGCTCACAGCTCATGTGAGTCCACCTGGGAGGTGAGCGTGCTGTTGAACAAAGTACCGTCACTACTCCAGACGTTTCTCTGCTATCCTACGGAGACGCTGAAATGGTAACGTTGAAAGAGAACTCTACGCCGATGCTGAGATATCTTCTGCAAGGTAAAGAGTCGATTTCCACTACCGAAGTGTACCGAGGTAGAGCTGGGTTCGAATGGAGGGTGTCGTTCTTCGTCAACACATTTTCCCTCACACATCTTTTCTCTCCATTTAAACTTCATTTCCCCATCTTTAAAACTCTTCTATCTGCCAGTAATTAATCCAGATATTTTCAGAAATGTCTGTTGTATTTCAGTTGCAAGTGAGAAATCATGGCCGTATGATTTCTCATTGTAAAGCTCATTAATTAAGCTGTGTTAATTGTAATCAATCTGCCAATAATGTAAATGTGTGATGTTGTTTTAAATCGTTTTTAATTAAACAGCTCACTGTTGTGGTGAGTCAAAGGTAAAAACACGTTTCCTTCCACATTTAATCATTCAAGGCACAATAGTACTCAGTCCAGAAAAATGAAAGAATCTGTTTAAATAAAGGATAATATCAGACGTATATTATCTCTCATTACAATCACCAACATTAGGAAGTTCCGAAGGTTAGATGAAAGTTTCCAGGCCGAGAGGCACTGCATGGAATTGGCAGATGGATCAAGGTGCCGTGGGGTTGCTAAGCAACGAGGAGACGCGGAACTGTATTTGATCAACAGCAGAGGTCAAAGTCTTAAAACAGTGCTGAGGAATGTACTGTACGTCCCTTCATATCCGCAGGACATCTTCTCAGTGAAAGCTGCCACATCTAGCGGAGCAACTGTGATATTCAAGGAGGGAAATAACGTTCTTCTCAAAGACGGTACTAAATTCCCCATTCACGTATGTAACAAACTCTCTTACTTACACACGATGGACAATGAATGTGGTGATCAGTGTAAGAAATGCTATGACTTACAAAGTTGGCATGAGATCCTTGGACATTGCAATTACAGAGACGTGCTGAAACTAGAAAGTGTTGTTCATGGCATTGAAATTAAAGGGAAGGGTGAACCTATGCCATATTGGGAAGTCTGTACAAAGGGGAAAATTTGTTCAAACTAGGAACAGGGAGCCAGATGCAAGAGCTAGAGCACCATTAGCAATGGTCCACACAGATTTAGCAGGACCTATTGACCCATTATCTAAAGATGGTCACAAATATGCATTATCTTTTACAGATGACTATTCTAGTGCAGTTTTTGTATATTTTTTGAAAAATAAGAGCGACACAGTACAAGCTACTGAAAAGTTTATTGCTGACATGGCTCCACATGGAAATATTAAATGTATGAGGTCAGACAATGGCACAGAATTTACAGGGAAAGAGTACCAGGCATTATTGAGCAGAAATGGTATCAAACATGAGACATCACCATATTCTCCACATCAACATGGTACAGCAGAACAAAACTGGAGAACCTTATTTGACTTGGCTAGATGGATGTTGTTGGATGGTGGGTTACCAAAAATGTTATGGCCACATGCAGTTCAGACAGCTGCTGTTGTGCGAAACAGATGCTTTAATAACCGCACAAATGAAACACCCTACTTCATGTTGACAGGCAAACAACCTAACATTTCTAGGATGCAAAAGTTTGGATGTGTTTGTTACACTTAAAACAGGTGAAAGAAAAGCTGGATTCAAGGTGTGAAAAAGGCATTTTCATAGGGTATGACAAGAATAGTCCAGCCTATATGGTCTATTATCCAAACAGCAGGAAAATACAAAAGCACAGGCTTGTGGAATTTGTATCAAAAGGGAAAAGTGAGACAGATGTACAAAGTAACTTTGGATGATGATGAAGATCTGATTAGAGTTACTCCCAGAGCAACCAATATTCCAGATGTTAAACCAAAAAATGTTCCTGATCATGAACCGGGCACAGATGACCCAGTGGCAAGTACCAGTCACACAATAAAACATGAGGAACCTGAGAGATGATACCCTGTCAAAGAGAAAAATAAACCAGGTTATTTAAATGACTGTTTGTGGGATTGATGATGATGAGGATATAACCAGCATTGATTATTGTTACAGGCTGATTAGTGGTGTGCCCCAAACCTACAAAAAAGCTGTAACATCAGTGAATGCAAAAGAGCGGGTTACAGCGATTGATGAGGAAATGCAATCATTAAAAGAGAATTTTACTTTCACCCTGACCAACTTACCACAAGGCAAAACTGTAGTGGGGGGGTAAATGGGTGTATGCAATCAAAAAGAACAGTGATTGATCAGACAAATATAAGGCTATATATGTTGCCAAAGGGTTCAGTCAAAAGAAAGGTGTGAACTATAATGAGACCTTTTCACCAACTGCTAGCATGACAAGCATCAGAGTATTAATGCAAAAGGTGGCACACGAGAACATGGTTGTTCACCAGATGGATGTGAAGACAGCATATTTACATGCTCCAATTGAGTGTGAACTCTATATTAGCCAACCAGAGGGTTATGAGGAAGGATCTCAGAAAAATGAAAGGCTTGTGTATAAACTGCAAAAATCCCTCTATGGACTTATAAACAGTCTGGCAGAAATTGGAACAAAATGTTGCATGACTACTTATGTGAAATCAAGTTTGTTCAAAACCCTGCTGATTATTGTGTTTACACAAAGATTACTGATACTGGAAAGGTGTTTGTTATCATATGGATAGACGATTTGATTATTGCTGCCAGTGATGTGAATATCCTTGGAGGTGTGAAAGAGAAGCTTGCATCAAAATTTTGGATGAAGGATTTAGGAAAGTTGACACATTTTCTTGGTATTGACTTTGAGCAAGATGCTGACAGTATTAAAATGTCAGTCAAAGTATGTGGGAAAATACAAGAAAAGTTTGAAATGCAAAACTGTAAACCGAGAACTGCACCCTGTGAGCAGAAACTAATATATACTGATAATGCTGAAGTAATGAGTGATGTCAGAAAATACAGGGAGGCAGTAGGAAGTCTAATCTATTTGTCAACATGTGCAAGGCCAGATTTAAGCTTTGTAGTAAGTAAACTGACACAGTACTTTGCAAACCCTACAATAGAACAGTGGAGTACTGTAAAGCATGTTTTCAGATATCTAAAAGGCACACAAGATAAAGAACTTTGTTTTAAAAGGGGTGCCAATGAGAACCTAATATATGCATACAGTGATGCCGATTGGGCTGCTGATGTATCAGATCGACGAACTACAGGTTACTGCATGAGTCTAAATAAGGAGGGTCCATTAGTCTCATGGAAAACCAAAAGACAGTCTACTGTAGCACTATCTACATGTGAGGCGGAGTACATGGCACTAGCTGCTACTGTACAGGAATGCTTATACTTAAGACAACTGTTATTCAACATGGATGGTCTGGATTATTTAGCTAAGATCTATGAGGACAATCAGGGTACCATATCCTTGGCCAAAAATCCTGTACACAGGCAAAGGTGAAAACATGTTGATATTAAATATCGTTTCATCAGAACAGTTGTAAATGAAGGAAATGTTTTTCTGGCGTACTGTCCAACTAATGATATGGTTGCAGATGTACTAACCAAACCAGCAACCAAGATGAAGTTGAAAATGTATGAAATGTTTATGTTTGGTGTATGAAGAATGTATTTAGGTTGAAGCAGTTACAGTCTGAGGAAGTTACCCAAATGTGAGCAAGTGAGGTGTTGACATTATGAATGTTTTTGTCTTGTGATGCTCTCATTTGTTTAGATTTGTGTTTGTTTGTTTTTAATTGGCTTATTTTTATTGGTTTATTGAGTCATGTGACTTTTCTAATTTATTGCACCTGTGATTAATAAAAGGTGTGTGCTCCTTCAAACATTGAGCGCGAGAGTGAGGAGGAGCAACACGAAA
>NC_056498.1:93191583-93195639 GCF_014905685.2 Nematolebias whitei
TTTGCACTGGGCCAGGGGTCATTTAAAATGGAGTGTGGCAAAATGGAAGACTGTTCTGTGGTCAGATGAATCACGATTTGAAGTTCTTTATGGAACACTGGGACGCCATGTCATCCAGACCAGAGAGGACAAGGATAGCCCAAGTTGTTATCAACGCTCCGTTCAGAAGCCTGCTTCACTGATGGTATGGGGTTGCATGAGCGCTTGTGGCATGGGCAGCTTGCATGTCTGGAAAGGCACCATTAATGCAGAGAACTATGTTCAGGTTCTAGAACAACATATGCTCTAATCTAGACGTCATCTCTTTCAGGGAAGACCCTGCATTTTTCAACACAATAATGCCAGACCACATTCTGCAGCAATCACAACATCATGGCTACGTAGGAGAAAGATCCGGGTACTGAAATGGCCAGCCTGCAGTCCAGATCTTTCACCTATAGAGAACATTTGGCGCATCATAAAGAGGAAGGTGCGACAAAGAAGGCCCAAGACGATTGAACAGTTAGAGGCCTGTATTAAACATGAATGGGAGAGCATTCCTATTTCTAAACTTGAGAAACTGGTCTCCTCTGTCCCCAGACATCTATTGAGTGTTGTAAGAAGAAGGGGGGATGCCACACAGTGGTAAAAATGGACTTGTCCCAACTTTTTGGGGATTTGTTGACGCCGTGAAATTTGGAAACAACAGATTTTTCCCTTAAAATGATACATTCTCTCAGTTTAAACTTTTAATCTGTGATTTGTGTTATATTCTGAATAAAATATTAGATGTTGGCACCTCCACATCATTGCATTCAGTTTTTATTCACAATTTTAGTGTCCCAACTTCTTTGGAATCCGGTTTGTAATTGGCTTATTTTTATTGGTTTATTGTGAGTCATGTAACTTGTCTAATTTATTGCACCTGTGCACCTGTGATTAATAAAAGGTGTGTGCTCCTTCAAACATTGCTTTAGTGAGGAGGAACAACATGAAGCCAAACCAAGTTTCATGGTTCACGTTTAATGCTGTGCCAAAAGTGAATTCTGTTAACATCTTCCACGAAGAATAAATCCACAGCTATCAAGGTAAGAAAAGATGTAGCGAGCTAACCGTTAGCTACAACATATGAAGTACATAAACATCGTAATAAAGCCTAATTTAGTGTGCTAAATTATTTGGAATGTTTGAGACAGATGTGGTATAAACTTTTAAATGATATTTTAACATTCTGATATGTGTTTGCCATTACAATTTGTGAAAGAAAATGTACTAGATGTTAGTTATGATATTCTATAATGCTTGATGTTCAAATTGTGCTTTATTTTGGCATAACTATAGGTCAAATATTGTCTAGGGACAGGTAGTTGTCAGAGCTAGATGCTTCAGGTCCATGAAGAAAAATGAGGAACCACACAGACTGCAGGTTTGAAACAGTCTGAAAGCCGGTTGGCTCATGTTCATTAGTTCCTGTTCATTTATGACAGCTGAAGAACTTTGACGTACGATGGACAACTTCTATACTACTGAGAGCTTACAGTAACATCTTCTTGTTCAGTGGTTAGTTTGTCTGTGGTAGCAACATAGTTTGTTTTGTTTTGCTGTTTCAGCTCATCTTCAAACTAGAATCTATTACTTGTTTAAAGCTAAATATGTTATAATAAGTATTATATGTATGTGCTAAAAACAGTTATCTATTTTAGATCTCACTGGGGGGACCGCAGGAGAAAAACTATGCTAGCTGGAGTCCCAACCACTTATCGCTCTAGAGGGTCTCTAAAGTTTGGAGCTGGTACCATCCAGATTTGGGCCTGTGCCACAGGGCTCACCGATGTCTTACCAATGCCCACTGAGAAGTCCTGTGGTAGCATCATTCTGCATCAGTCTGCTAGCATGTTTTACTTCAACACTTTTATCTATGTGTTTGGACAATGCAGTAAGAATCCTAAAATGTACAAATCACCTTTTTGTTCCTTCATATTTTTAAAATCAAGTCTCAAGCTGTGTAAATTATTGTAAATAGTTGTTACTCATGAAAAATACATAAATGTGCCAATATCTTTAAATTGAAATTGCATAATTTCGGAAAATATCTATAATCCATTATCAATTTAAAGTGTACAGTTATAAAACGTTCAATAGTTAAGTTTTTTTTTTTTTTTTTTTTTACTAGATATTGTAAATTACACTTGTTTTCCTTTCAATACAACTGAATCAATCCACAAATAAATAAATAAAAAAAACAGTACAGTATGCTGCTCAAGTGTGTTTTAAAAGACTTCCGGCGAGTGAACGCTTGGGCATCCTGGCTGCTGCTGCACGTCGTTCTTTTTTTCTTTCTGTTTTATTCAATCCTTCCTGCCTTTTCCACTACACCAAGTCTCTGATCCGTCTCAATATCAACCATGCGGTTCATTAGGATTTAACTGCTGCCTGCTCTGGTTTAGACTCTCCAGCTGCTCATCCACCACCACCTGTGGCCTTCTCCATTACTCAGCGGTCGAGCTCCTTTGCCTTCGTTTCCTACCAGCCGTGCCACCTGTGCTCCCTCTTCAGGACATTGCCTTCCATCCTCGCCGGAGATGCATTCACCGTGGCTCCCGCCGTAGACTCCTCGCTGACAAGACTAACCCCATAAACTCCATCTGGTCTGACTCTCACCATTCTACACGCCACAATGCTCGGGCCGCTAATAGTAGTAGCATGTTAGCTAGCCTAGCTTGGTTGGCTAATGCTCCAGTCACTACCAACTCCTCCTCCGTAAAGTTTGGCCTTCTGAACATTCGCTCACTCACTGGCAAAGGTCAGCTTATTCAAAATCTAATATCTGACCGTAAGCTAGATTTTATTTGTCTAACAGAAATGTGGCAACAACAAAATGACTTTTTCCATCTGAATGAATCTACCCCACCGGGGTTTGTTTACATTGCCAAATCCTGCGAGTCCGGCCGCGGATGAGGTCTCGCGATAATTCACCTTGAGAATTGGAAGGTCACGCCAGTCCACACACCTCCTTCCCCCTCCTTTGAGCACACTGTATGTCTACTCTCCAGCCCCACCCCCACCGTTGTTGCCACTTTCTACCACCCGCCCAAAATTAACAACACTTTTATAAATGACTTTTCTGCTCTAATCGCCCATCTCTCAGCTCTTTCACCCATCATTATTCTACTTGCAGACTTCAACATTCATATGGATGAAGGCAACAACTCCCTCACCAGAGACTTCACATCCTGCCTTGACAACTGTGGCTTCCAGCAGTTCATTAACTTTCCAACCCACATAAAGGGCCACACTTTGGACGTATTATGCTGCTCTGGACTCTCTCTTCTTAACTGTTCTTCTGATGAACTTCGATTTACTGATCACCTGATGATCTCATTCAATGTCAATCTTAACATGTAAAAAAGCTCTCCGTAAAGCTAGAACTTTATATTACTCATCTGTAATAGAGGAGAATGAAAATAACCCTAGGTTTCTGTTTAGTACTATTGCTAGACTAATTAAAAGTCCCATTTCTGTTGAACCATGTATCCCTACAACTATAAGTAGTGATGACTTCATGAGATTCTTTATAAATAAAATTATTTCGATTAGAGAGAAAATTCTAACCATCTTTCCTTCTACTATCTCTAGTCCCTTGTCAAATGAGACAACTTAAAAAATTTCACTAGAGCCTGATTTATGTTTGGACAGTTTTTGTCCTGTTGAGCTCTCTGAATTGTCAAAAATAATAACCTCATTCAAACCATCCACATGTCTGCTAGATCCCATCCCAACCACACTGTTTAAAGAGGTATTTCCCCTAATTAATGTCCACATTTTTTTTCTTGCTACTCTACGGTGAAACCAGATGTGTTTTCCCTCTCTGCCCCCCCACCCGCTTCCCTGCTGCGCTCTTTTGTCCTGTTGTAGTGAACTAAGCCTCAGGTCAAATCCTGACCTTGAGGGCCTTCCTGGGACAGGAACTGTATTTCATTGATTTGAGTCCAGAAACACAAAATCAAGTCCATCCCGAGACTTTCTAAGTGTGTCCTGCACTGATCAATTGAAAGAACACTCTCTTTTTTATTATCA
>NC_056498.1:93195739-93202018 GCF_014905685.2 Nematolebias whitei
AGAACAGGAGGTTCCAGACATGATCCGAAGTTCTTCCGAGTCTTGTGAGAATTATGGAATCTTCCACATCTGAGTGGAGCCTCTGACGGACTTACTCCTCATGTGAGTCCACCCGTGAGGTGAACGTGTGTCAAACGAAGTACCGTCACTACTTCGGACGATTCACAGCTGTTCCTAGGGAGACGCTGGAAAGGTGGCGTTAAATGGAACTCCGTACCAGTGGAGACATCTTCTACAGGTAAAGAGTCGATTTCCACTACCTAAGTGTACCGAGGGGAAGCTGGGATCTAATGGAGAGTGCCGTTCTGATACAGACACATATTCCCTCATCCATCTTTTCTCTCCATTTAAACTTCATTTCCCATCTTTAAAACTCTTCTATCTTGCCAGTAAATCATCCAGATATTTTCAGAAATGTCTGTTGTAAAGTTACCATGCAGATACCATGGCCGTATGGTCTCTGATTGTAAAGCTAATTAATTAAGCTGTTGTTGAAATCAATTTGCCAAATTAATGTAAATGTTTGATGTTAAACTTTGATTCTGTTAATAAATGACCACATTCATTTTATGGGTCAAAGAAAATTAACGTCTCATGTCACATTTAATCGTTCAATGCACGATAGAACTCAGTCCAGAAAAATGAAAGAATCCGTTTAATTTATGGATAATATCTCACAGATATATGTTCCTTTACATCTGGTGGCCTCGTACGGTATCATAAATGGACTGTTATTCGTGTAACGATTGAATTATCATGTTGGCATATCTGATCTTAACCGAAACTAGCTTAAGAGTGCAGGTTGCTGTGTGAAACGCAGCGTTTTTGCAGCTGCGGTGTTCAGAGAAAATACAGCAATGTTCTGTCGCTGTGGTGTTTTTAGAGCTGAAAGTAAAGTCAATGTGTTCGTTTGAAAGCTGAATTTGTACATCTGTTGTGTAACTGAAGCTGGGTTTGTGGGAAAACGCTTTATTCTGTTTAAACTGTGGTCCAGAAGAGGGTTCTGGTCCGGCTGGGTTCTGATTCAGTTCGAACGAGTCGTGTTTGAAGAAAGAAACTGCTGTTTTGAACTGGCGCCGTCCCAGTAAGCTTTTGAGAGTTTATTCGTTATATTTTTAACAGAAAATAGTGCATTTTGACAGTTTTAATGACGAAAGTTGACCGGAATGTTCAGGCTAAATGCTAACACGCTAGCTGAAATAGCGAGCAGCGATTGGTCGAAAACCGCTGTTTGAAACGCCCTGATTCGCTGAAGAGACGAGTGACGTGTCTGTCATCACTTCCTCTGATGTCAGATCGTAAGGCCCACCCCGCTGCTGTCTCTGATGATTGATTGATTCAGTCACGTGACCCCGGAAATGAGTCTCGGTTCCACCGAAGCCTTTTCTGTGCTTAAAATCACTACATGTGGCATACTACATGTACCCAAAACTCATGTTTCATGCAAAAAAGTCGTGCTTGTTGAAACAACGCCACGTTTAAGCTTTAAATCCGTTCAGAAATGTTGATTTACCCGAGTTTAGCCGATGCTAATTTTAAGCTAAGCGGCTAACAACAGGATGTCAACGAACGATCCACAGGAAGTTGTCATAGACTCCTGCTGGTATAAATAAGCTTACACCACCACCTGCTGTTGATAGAGGAGTATAACAGTTTTCCTGAAGAGGGACTGATAATCTCCTCATCATTTTTTTTTTTCTTTTCTCTTTTCACCCAACCTGGTTTAATGAGTAACTGTTTTAAATAGCGAATTTCTGGAAAAGAACGGCTTAAGAAAGCGTTTAAAAACTAAAGTTGCTGTGAATCTTTTAGAAAAATTGCAGGTTTATTTAATGTTAAGTGCTTTAGAGTAAATATCACTGAGAAGCCTGGTTCTTGTATCTGTTAAAAAATAAGCACATTAAAAAAGTAACACTGCCAGAGAAGCATTTACTTAAATATTCATGAATTGGGGTGAATCTTACGATAAGTGCCCATTCATTTGAAGAAGTGGCTTAGACAGTACTGTTGAGTAAACCCAGAGCTTAAAATAGTGTGAAACTCAATGATACTTGAATACAAATATTTACCTGTTAAAATAATCTGAAGTTGGCAACTGTTTACACAGATAAGGCTGAACAGTGAATAACCATGGCAGGTGTAATAGAAAAGGATTTTGATCCTTGTGAGATGAAGGACTGGTTAAAGGGAGCGTTGACGCTGCTCACAGAATCCTTATATCCATATGGTGAACAGGTGGACAGCATGAACTCAAAAGAGTTATTGGACGAGCTGAAGGAGGTTGCAGAGAGTGTGACCTCTACAGGCAGACCAAAGTCAAGCTATGAAAAGCTGGCAAAATTGGCGCTTTTACTGAAAGCGTCATTCTATGCAGTGGTGGACAAGGCTGATGACCTTGCAATAAGGTTAAACGGCGAAAAAGAGGTGGTTTAGGAAATGAAGAACACTTCCTTCAATTTAAAAGTGAACACGAGGTCCTCACTAAGAAACATCTTGAACAGATGTTTCAGTCACAGCAAGACGCACGTACAGAAATTGATTCACTGAACAGCCAAGTACAGTCACTTAATGCATCACTAACTGAAGCCAGGGATGCTAAAGAACTGTGTTCCACAGCATACTTTGCATTAAGACGGGATCACAACGAAAAAATGTCACAAGTTTCCCGCTGCAAAGCTGAGATAGACGTGTTTAAAACACAACTTTGCCATGCAGAAAGGAAATATGGTGAGAGGCATGGACTGAATGTGGGGACACACTGGGCTTCAGACCCAAATCTCCTTACATCACACACACCTCCATCCATACCTAAAGTAGCAGGGATAGACCTGAACAAGTTTCCACTACAAACCATGCAAGAGAGACAGTTGAAACTTCCTCCTTCAATAGATGATTTGCAAAAAATCTCAAAACATGTACAGCGCTTTGTACCTGGTCCAATGGGTTCAACGGGCACAAAAGCGTATCTCAAAGACCTTGATTTCAGACTGAGTGGTTATCCTAATGCTACGGTTGAGGATAAAATCAGTCTGATAAGGCTCACTTCGGACAGAGAGGTGTTCACCTTCATCGAGCGTCTACCTGATGAAACGAGAAGGGATTACAACCTTCTGTGTGAAGCTTTGATCAGAGAGTATGACCCCTGCACGGGACCTGCTGGTTTCCCAGCTGCTGACAAGGTCACGCAAGGGAAGCATGAACATCCAAAAGTTTATTACAAAAGAATCTTCCAAGCTTATTTTGGTTACAGAAATGAAACCGGAATGGAGGAGGAAGATTGTTTTAAATTTGTTTTCAGCAAAAATCTCCACACTGACTTTAAATTGTCAGTACAAATGATGGCAAATTTCAGAGAAAAATCCATCAATGAGATTAAACAGTGTGCTGTGAATGTGTTTGAGGCATGTTCTCATGCTAAGACGCCCATAGAAGTGTTTCCTGGAGTAAAGGTTAAACCCCACTCGCCAGAATTGGAAGGACGGCGTGCATTGACCCCCCCCTCCTAAGAAAGGCGAGAAAAAGCAGTCTTTTCAAACTAACAAACCGCGTCATGAAGGTGCACGCTGGGACAAAAAAAGCTCCTCTTTCAGAGGATGAACGTGATTATCGTAAAGGGGGTGTGCATAGGACGCAAAGATATGGGATCCAAGAGGACCCATATTCTCAGGGGAAGTCCGAAAAGGAACCCCCAAAAGACTTACCTAACCGTCCCCCACCTCGGACGAAACGAACCGAGGCGAAAAAATCACAAAGGTTCCAGAAACAAGGCCCTACACCTCTGAGCTCGGAAGAGACAGAGAAACTACGCAGGTTGTTAGAAACTTTGAAACACACTGACACGGGAAACCAACCTGGAGCACTATGCAGTGATGTAATCACTATTACATCTGAGGGCACGAATGACAACATCACAGATGTCGGTGGAACACACCAAGACATTGTTGTTGTTGCCTCCAACAACCCCTCATCGGAAGAAGGGGGAGTAAACACACACACAAACGATGACGAGTCATCGCAAGCTGAACACTCAGAAACTGCTACTGCTGTGCTGACGGTTCAGACAAACCAAGATTACACAGACAAGGCTGAACGTGTGAAGAAACGTCAGAAAAAACCCAAGAGGTTTCTGTGTAACTTTAACAGAAGGGGGGTCGCCAAGAAGGCGTACCTGTCAGTAACACTCAAAGGTGTCCTCACACATGAAGCACTTCTGGACGGTGGGGCAGACATAACAATTATGTCAGCTAAACTGTTCGAAGAGCTGAGGACAGCCGCTGCCGGTGTTAACAGGATAATACCTCTCACAGAATGTGCTATAGAAATGCAGGGTCTCTCAGAGAAGAGGACAACCCTGACAGCTATAGCAATGGTTCACATGCAGATTGGCAGAATGACACTATACCACCCGGTACACGTGTCTCGGGTTGACTCATTCCCATTTTTGGTTGGCCAGGATTTTATAAATCGCTTCGACGCGATTATAGATTATGGTGATCAAACGATGTGGGCCAAGGTGAGAAAACCACTGCCAATAGATATGCCTCCGGAGTATAACACAAACTGCCTAACAGCAGGTACCGCGGAAGGCGCAAAGGACTCCTCAGCCGAGGACACGAGCCCGGTGAGTACTCCTCTGAAATCATGTGAAACCACAGAGACCCACCCGGTGGTCCAAACTCTGACCCAACAAGACAGCCTCCTCTGTGAGCTGAAGCAGTCAGAGTCCACTAAACACTACCTGCCACTGGTAGTTAAAGGTGTAGAGATCCAAGGGTCCCACACCAACGATGCTGTTCTGTCTCTGTGGACTGATAAATCAGCAATTAACCGAGCTTTCTATGAAACCTTGGTTCACAAACACGTTGGTCTAGAACTAATTAAAAAAGCTTTCCGCTTTCCATTACTTCCCAATAGTTCACAGGTAATGACCGCGGAAGGAGTCATTAACCTAAAACTGAACTGGAACCAACGAGAACTGGTTCACCCGTTTCTCGTGATCCAAAACTTACCACATGCATCCTACATAGGCTCTGACATTTTGGTAAGGTTGGGTGTCCACGTGGACACCATCAACAAGGTGCTGTGGTCCCTAAAACCAGCCACAAAGGATCCTCCTGTGCTAGACACAGCAAACCTTAAGGCTGGGCAGACCATTCCAGAGGCCTGCCAGGTTCCCAGCAACCAAACCACCACAGTACCACCTCAGGTGATTAACCTAATGGTGCGAATCCACATCATAGCTGGACAAGCTATTAGCCATAAACAGGCATATTTTCAACCTTTTCCTGCATTTTTCAACTTGGGACTGTCCGTGGAAGCCACGAACCAAGTGAGTCTTGACTCCAGGACCACATCTATTGCTGTGTGTAACACAGGCATGGATGAGGTGCTGATCCCAAAAAACACTATGCTAGGATGGTTGATTTCCACTGATTTTCATGATTTTGAACTAGGCATTCCATTTCTGGGAGGACTCCCAGATAACCTGGTACCGAGTCAAGAAGCTGGGCCAGTATGGTTCACAAAACCAACACAGGCCATAGCTCTTTTCTCAACCGATGATGTCGACCAAGGACCTCAAACCTATGGTGTCTTACCCATAGACAGGTCCGACGACTCAGAAAGGGATTCGTTGGAGCTCTCCAAAGAGCAAGAACCCTTATCAGTCTCATCACAGATTGAACAGGTGGTCGCCCAAGCCGACGCTCTGACATCTGATGAAGAAAGAGACAAACTACGCCAAGTTCTTTTAAAATATGAAAAGTCATTTTCAACTGACTCAACAGATTGTGGGTTGACCTCACTCCACACAGTGAGAATCCCAACCCCACCCAACGCACCGCCAACATTTGTCAGACAATACAAGATCCCTCTGGCAGCACACCAGCCTGTCCAGGAGATCATTGATGACCTTTTGGTCAAAGGTATAATCAGACAATGTAATAGCACCTACTCTGCGCCTTTATGGCCAGTTTTAAAACCAAATGGTAAGTGGAGACTTACCATAGACTACAGAAAGCTAAATAAACAAGTACCCTTGTCCAGGTGGCCAATGACTCAGCTCCATCAGGAACTGCCAAAGGTCACCGATGGTAAGTACTTCTCGACCCTCGACGTCGCCTCTGGTTTTTGGACCATCCCTGTGCGCGCCGAAGACCAACACAAACTAGCTTTCACTTTTGGCAGCCGACAATACACCTTTACCAGGTGTCCCTTTGGCTATGCTAACTCGCCTGCAGAGTTCAACATCTTTTTGAACAAAGCATGTCCAGACGCCCA
>NC_056498.1:93202118-93204270 GCF_014905685.2 Nematolebias whitei
TGTATATATATATATATATATATATATATATATATATATATATATATATATGTGTGTATATATGTATATATATGTGTATATATGTGTATATATATATGTGTATATGTATATATATATATGTATGTATATATATATATATATGTGTGTATATATATGTGTGTATATATATATATGCATATGTGTGTATATATGTATATATGTGTATATGAGGAGAGGGACGCACTCACCACTCTTAGCAAGGACAAAAACATCATTATTCTCCCAGCAGACAAAGGAAGGTGCACAATGATTTTGAACCAGAAAGACTACCATGAGAAAGTTATTACACTCCTTAGTGACTTAAACACTTATGAACCTCTGAAAAGAGATCCAGGTAGTGGTTACAAGAAGAAATTGATAGATTACCTGAAAATTTTGGAGCAGGGCAAGGCTATTGACCGTTTTCTGTACCACAGACTGTACCCAGGGGAGGCCACACCTAGTCTGTATGGTTTACCTAAAATCCACAAATAAGGTGTACCTTTAAGACCAATTGTTAGCATGAATAACTCTGTCACTTACAATGTTTCCAAATATCTGGCGTCTAAACTCAGCCCTTTGGTTGGCAGCTCAGAACACCACATACAGAACACCATGGACTTTGTGGATAAGGTGAGGGATGTCATCATGGAAACTGATGAAAAAATGGTCTCTTTTGATGTCACATCACTCTTTACGGGCATTCCTGTTGATGATGCAGTAGAGGTGGTCAGTTTCAAATTAAAATCAGACACCACTCTGAGCAGCAGGACCATGCTTTCCACAGAACAACTGTGTCAACTCTTGAAACTGTGCCTGCAGTCAACCTACTTCACATATGGGGAGCAATATTATAGGCAGAAACATGGGTGTGCTATGGGGTCTCCAGTTTCTCCTATTGTTGCCAACCTGTACATGGAGGAGGTAGAAAAGAGAGCCTTGACGTCCTTTTCAGGGACACCACCAAGTCATTGGTTCAGGTTTGTTGACGACACCTGGGTTAAAATTAAATCTCAGGAAGTCCAACATTTTACTGACCACATCAACGCTGTGGATAAATACATCAAGTTCACACGAGAAGATGTAAAAAATGGCAAGTTGGCTTTCTTGGACTGTGAGGTCTCAGTCTCTGATAGAGGACAATTGCAAACCGAGGTGTACCGCAAACCCACCCACACAGACCAGTATTTGCAGTTTGACTTCCATCACCCTTTGGAGCACAAGTTAGGAGTCATCAGGACTCTGTATCACAGAGCAGACAGCGTCCCCACTAACTCGGGAGCCAGGCAGAAGGAAAAATCCTACACAAGACAGGCTCTACAGCAATGTGGGTATCCTAACTGGGCCTTCCTGAAAGCAGAGAAGAAACCCAAACAGGACTCCAGTCAGCCATCAGGTGAAAAGGAGGAACCCAGACCCAGACCAGTGGTCATTCCGTATGTTGAGGGAGTATCAGAGAAACTGAGACGTTTATTTTCTAAACATAACGTCCCAGTGGCTTTTAAACCCCAAAATACATTACGGCAAAGACTGGTTGATCCCAAAGATTCAGTCCCCCGGCACAAACAGAGTAATATTGTGTATGCTGTTCAGTGTCAGGAGGGCTGTGATCAGTCTTACATCGGGGAAACTAAACAGCCACTGGCCAAAAGGATGGCCCAGCACAGAAGATCAACATCATCAGGCCAGGATTCTGCAGTCTACACTCATCTCCAGGCCAGCGGTCACTCTTTCAAGGATGAAGATGTTCACATCCTTGACAGAGAGGAACGATGGTTTGAGAGAGGAGTAAAGGAGGCCATCTTTGTGAAAAGAAATTGTCCATCATTAAACAGGGGTGGAGGCCTCCGGGTTCAACTGTCCCCCTCTTACAATGCTGTTATTGCAAGTATTACTCAGCCCTCTGTGAATAGTAAACAGCCATCAGTGTGCTAATGATCCATCGTTAGGCTGATGGTCCCTCTTGAGCATGTGATCAGCTGGTTTTGGTTGTCAGCTGCAAACTGGTTGATCCACTCTGAGAAGGTGCTATTTAAGAGACTGAGCTCAAAACAGCACCTCAGACTGAGGAAGTCTCTTGGATTAGAGACGAAACGTTTCTATATTTTTTTGCTTTTTTTTTTTTTTTTTTTTT
>NC_056498.1:93204370-93230159 GCF_014905685.2 Nematolebias whitei
TTTTTTTTTTTTAATGTCCAGAGGACCAGATTGAACTTTTTTGGAGATCTTAAACAAAGTACAGGTTCGGGGAATGATCGGAGCAATGAATAAACACTCACAGGCTGTTTCTGCTAGAATAATAAGTGTCATTTATTAAACCGCCACAGATAAAAACAGCAAGCAAAGCCAGCAGTACATTCAGTACAAATCAAACATTGATGTAAAAGCCCCTCACCGTGACACCAGACCGGAGAGCCGTTTCAGTCCGAGTAGAAAGGTAACATCAATAGCTGGGCATCGGATCAAGATCCACAGCAGACTCTAAAACTCTGACTGAGTGTTCTCTCTCTTTTACCACTCTCTGTATCACGTGGGAACATCTCCCAGTAAACAAAACATGCCCACCTGGACTTAAAAACTGTGAGAAACCTTGAGATAGCGTGAGAAGCTTCGAAATAGGGTGAGAAACCTCGAGATAGCGTGCAGGGGGGGGGCAAGCCTCTTCCTCAGGCCTCTCGGGTGACTCACAACAACATGTACCAAAAACTCTATATCACAGGTTAAATAGTCAGAAAAACAACATTTTATTAAATTCTTTATTCATTTAACCCTTTGGTTTTCTGACTAATTTTGAAGATTTTCCCCCCTGACTTCATAAGGCAGTCGATTAAAAACATTTGTCCATTGTTCCATAGTTTCTATCACTAAATGTAAGAAATCAAGGCGAGAGCCATTGTGTTCAAAATGACGGTAAATTCTATCACCACTTACCCAATAATCAATCATTAACGTGTCAGGGTGGACCATGGAGTTAACTTCGATGACGGTCCGTTCTCCGCCAAACCAGTGATCTCTGATTTCAATTGCTATTTTCATTATAAAGCAGTGTTATAAATCAAACTAGTTATTCTTCTTTTCACTCTTCTAACATAGAAACAAGTGCCCAGATTACATAATGTTAATATGGCAATACATAAAATCAAAACAAGCAAAGGAGGTACTGCATATTTTTGCGCCGAGGATGACATTCCTGTGAATATATCCCACCAATGGTGAGCCGACGCTTGTTCTATCAGTTTAGCCGCATGTAATACTTTTCCTTGTGTGATGAAAGTGGACACCGTCAAATCAGACATGTTAGACTTATGAGATTCAATCAGATGTTTTAGCTCCGTGGACTCATTCAATGCACATTTGAAACGGTCCAGAGAGACTCGCCAGGGCACGTGCAAAGTTTGCCACTGTACCTCTGTTAGGCGAGTGGATGAACTGTAATTGGTTAACTGATAAGTCTGGTTGTTCCAACTCCACAAGTGCACACCATACACACATCCAGAAAAAGGTTTTTTAGGTAATTGAGGATGACTCTTTATTGTTGCTAAGCACAAAGTGTGTGGGCCGCTTTGCCACAACATGTCTCTAGCTGGTTCATGAGTCCAATCACACAATACCTCGTCTTTGGTTAAACATGGGTTAACATGACCTGTTTGCAGCATACATACCACTCCTTTATCAGCCGTCCCGCATAGTTGCACGTCATAGGTGAGATTTGTCTGTGGCTCAAACCATTCACCTTGTATTTTCAAAAACCAATATACTTGTACAGTTATTACAGGTAACACATGATACATGCATACTGTAATTATGTCACTTACAAGATACTGAACCCAATAACCTTCACACATATATTCAGTACACTTTGTCAATTCAGGTTTTATAACTACCCAATATGTACTAGAAATGTTCCACAGCTTCCTCCACTCGTGGTGATTGGATGTGGTCACCACCCTTTGGAAACGCTCCTTCTGCAGCTGTGCATGGGAAGATTGCAAGGTACACACAGTCCAGTTCAAAGCTTCAGATATGTTAGAGAGCACTTCCTCTGTATTGGTCCACATTTTCATTTGCCAATTAATTTCCTTCATAAGTATTTTTGCAGTTTCTGCTTGAGTCATCACCACTGATGGCATCCAGACACCAACTTCATGAACTGCCAACGAAGCATGTTGTCCTGTGTTTGACAACGTAGTTCTGGTTACTTCATTGTCAATGGTGTTAGACAAACCTAGTACAGTACCTGTTCCCCCCAATATGGTGTCATACCATGCTCTTTTCATTCGAGAGCATTTGGGAAACGCTGGAAAATGTACTTGCCATTGTACATCGGTTGTCAGCAAGGACTGGGCCATCTTCTGACAGGTTTCCAAAACTGGTGCTAGTTGTGTTTCAGCTGAGGTTGTAATATTAGGCCAAGCCCAAATTGGATACCCAAAAAATGTTCTGTTGAAAATTACTGTAGAATTCATCATCCACACCTCGGTCATGTTGACAATGAAGTTAATACGTGTTCCATTACCTTTGCTGTCATCACATTGTCTCTTCTCTTTCATAGTGCATAATGGAACCTCTGAGTGGATTTTGATCTGACATCCTACAGGTATCACTGGAACTGAGTATCCCCTGAAACAATTACGACATACGTACATGGCACAATTGGATGTGACGTTTCCGATCGTACATACTTCATGTTTTTTGCATGTAAAGTTACTCTGAATTCTGTTTTTGCTTGCATTCATCCAACCGAATGTGAACATCTGATCCTCCTCCAAGACACGTCCTGGTGTTGCTGATGAGACGTTGACCATCAGGACCATGGCACCTGTGACAAGGCACGTGATGCCCAAACAGCCTGCACTCCCATCTGACGGGCGCCTGCCACCAGCTTCTCCCATGTTGGCTCCTGGGCGGCCCCGATTGTCTAGTCAGCAAAGACCAAGGAAACATCAAGCTGTAGAGACAAAAAGCACTGCTTACAGATAGAGGAAGAATCATTAGTTTTCTCTTATATAACATTTCTTTACAGGTACATTCACCCATTTTTCTTCTCCTGAATACAACACTGAGACTGTTTCATCTGCTCCTTGTGCTATTATTTCTGCTGCACGAGGAGGACCATTCTCCTGTCTTACCCAAACTTTAGCTCCTGGTTTGGCTGTTGAGCCAAAGCCACCAGTCCCTCTAACGGTTACAGTGGTGGGTGCAGGAATCTCTATTACTGCTGACATATCACAAGGTTTAATAAGTAGCTGTGCCACTTTATCCCCTTTTTCTAGCACCAAGGGATTGTCACCTTGATGTCTACAGACCACACCGAACTCTCCCTGGGAATCGGAATCAATAACTCCAACCTGAATTGTGAGCCCTTTTAATGATAGGCCTGATCGAAGTAAAATGTGTCCATACATCCCTTTTGGGCACTGCAAGCCTAAAGCTGTTTTAATGATTTGAATTTGTCCTGGAACTAAGGTTGCAGGTTCCATTATTCTCAGATCGAGTCCTGCAGATCCAGGTGTGGCTCTGACAGGCAGCTCTGCTCTGTCATCAATTTCCCACATTCTGATTGGTTCTTTTTCTGGAGTTTTGTATACAGTGATCATTTGATTTAGAGGAGTGGTGACTGGTGCAATGGGTCTGTTGTTCAATTGAGACACAGCCTGCAACAAATTTACTTTCCAGTTAGTCAAATCATGTTTGTCATTTAATTTTCTCTGCATTTCTTTTAACAGTCCATTCATTCTCTCAATCAGCCCAGCAGCTTGTGGATGATAAGGAATGTGATAAATCCATTCAACATGTTTTTCAGCTGACCAGTCTTTCACCTGTTTCCCTGTGAAGTGAGTTCCATTATCTGTCTGCATCTGCAGAGGGACCCCATAAAACGATTATATCGTTTTTAAACACTTTAATGTGGATGCTTGATTAGCATATTTACAAGGATGAGTCACCAACACACCTGAATATGTATCTACAGCCGTACATACATATCTACACCCCTGTGACATGAGCAAAGGGCCAATGAAATCCATCTGCCAGATTTGACCTGGCCCCTTTCCTCTGTGTATTTGTCCCTGCACATGCTGTGGTGACCATCTTTTCTGATGCTGACATGTTTCACATTGCTGTATTGAAGTTTTTATGTCATCTGTTTTTAGGTCTATCCCCCTATCCTGAGCCCATTGCTGAGTTCCTTGAATCCCCCAGTGTCCTGCCTTCTGGTGCGCCCACCTGGCCAGACCCACACTGGATTCTCGTGTTACTGGTAAAGTTCTTACCACCCCATCAATATATCTGTTGTGCAGAACTTCTGCATATGTGTTTTTTGTGTGTGCATCAACATGAGCTATGGTTACTGGTATTGACTGAACTTTTTCCCAGATCTCCTTCCACAGCTCTCTGCCCCACACTTCCTTATTCTGAATTTTCCAACCATTGGAATGCCAGGTTGGCATCCATGTAGTTAAACCATTAACTACTGACCATGAGTCTGAAAAAATGTGAACTCCCTGAACCCCTGCCTGCATGATTACCATGTGTACTGCTTTCAGCTCAGCCCACTGACTGCTTCCTCCTTCTCCCATTTCTTCCAGGGTCTGACCTTTGGCTGGATTGTAGGAACCAGCTTTCCACCTCCTTTTTCCTGTTGACCATCTGGCAGAACCATCAGTAAACCACGCCTGATCCTGTTCCTCCTCACTCAAGTCACCCCATCGCTTTCCAGGGTGTACTAGAGATTCTGTTAGCTGCACTACTTCAAAAGCCTGCTCTCCCTCCTCTGGAGCATCAGCCACCTGTTCATGCAAAACAGACACACCCGTTTCCCCTGGAAAGTTCTGACACATACCATTTCCACTTAATGATGTTAGCTTCTTGTGCCGTTCCTATCCTGTGAGTCGTTGGTTCACTCATGACCCAGTTCAGAATCGGTATGTGTGTTCTCATCAACACTTCATGTCCTGTAGTTTGAGCTTCAGTTTCCAACAGAGCCCAATAACATCCCAACAACTGTTTTTCAAAAGGAGTATACCGTACTCCTGCAGGGGGTAATTTCATAGACCTAAAGCCTAGTGGTTTTCTCACTCTTCCCTGTTTTTGCCACAAACTCCAGTTAGCATAATCATTAATAGCAGACACCTGCAGTTCCACTGCTCCTGACTGCAGTTTTCCTAAAGACACAGCTTGTTGAATGTTGGCTTCTTTAGCTAGGTCAAAAGCTATTTGTTGTTTTTCTCCCCACACAAAATCCTCCTTCTTCCTAGTCACCTGATACAGTGTTTGTAAAATCTGTCCCAAATGAGGAATGTGGTTCCGCCAGTATCCAAACAAACCAATGAATTTTTGTACATCATTCTTTGTGTGTGGTATAGCAAATGCAACAATCTTTTCTCTTGCTTTCTGAACAATCTCCCTTTCTCCTTTGTTCCAACAGATGCCTAAAAACTTCACACTCTGCGATGGACCCTGAATCTTGGCTGGATTAATCTCCCATCCATGACTTTTCATGTGCTCAATGATCCGAGGCAACACAGCTGCTATCACTTCCTGTGTTTCTCCCTGCACCATGATGTCATCAATGTAATGAGAGACCATTACCCCAGGGGGCAGTGTGAATCCATCCAAATGTTTGGCCATTATTCTATGACAGATAGTGGAGCTGTGAAGATAGCCCTGTGGTAGACGGGTGAAAGTGTATTGTCTACCCTCCCAGGTGAATGCAAACTGCTCCATTCGATTCTCAGGGATTGGAATGGTAAAGAAGGCGTTAGCAAGATCAGTCACTCCATACCAGGTTCCCTTGTGATGTTGCACTCTTTCAATGATCGTTACTGTGTCAGGGACTGCTGATGTGAGAGGAGGTGTGTGTTTGTTCAGCTGTCTGTAGTCAACTGTCATTCTCCAAGACCCATCTGATTTTCTAACAGGCCAGATTGGATTGTTCCAAGCAGTTGTGCATGTTTTTAACACTCCTGCATCAACATATTCTTTAATAGTGGCGGTAACTTCATCATGTCCACCAGGGATACGATATTGTTTCATCCTCACCATCTGTGCTGCTATTGGAATAGGGAAAGGAGACATTTTCACGTTACCCACCAATACAGCTTTGAGCTGAAGGGGTCGTTCTATTCCAAACTCAAAGCGCCCCTGTTGTAAGTGCAAAGTCATTCCAGCTAACACATCCATTCCCAAAATCCACTCCTTCACTGGAGTCACCAAAACTTGAAACTTTTTGATTGGCATTCTGCCAATTTTCAAAGGTATGATTAAACTTTTTCCAAAAATCACATTCCCTCCAGTCTTTGCCGTAATGTATTTTGGGGTTTAAAAGCCACTGGGACATTATGTTTAGAAAATAAACGTCTCAGTTTCTCTGATACTCCCTCAACATACGGAATGAACACTGGTCTGGGTCTGGGTTACTCCTTTTCACCTGATGGCTGACTGGAGTCCTGTTTGGGTTTCTTCTCTGCTTTCAGGAAGGCCCAGTTAGGATATCCACATTGCTGTAGAGCCTGTCTTGTGAAGGATTTCTCCTTCTGCCTGGCTCCTGAGTTAGTGGGGATGCTGTCTGCTCTGTGATACAGAGTCCTGATGACTCCTAATTTGAGCTCCAAAGGGTGATGGGAGTCAAACTGCAAATACTGGTCTGTGTGGGTGGGTTTGTGGTACACCTTGGTTTGCAAAAGTCCTCTATCAGAGATTCCAAAATACATTACGGCAAAGACTGATTCATCCCAAAGATCCAGTCCCCCGGCACAAACAGAGTAATATTTTGTATGCTGTTCAGTGTCAGGAGGGCTGTGATCAGTCTTACATCGGGGAAACTAAACAGCCACTGGCTAAAAGGATGGCCCAGCACAGAAGATCAACATCATCAGGCCAGGATTCTGCGGTCTACACTCATCTCCAGGCCAGCGGTCACTCTTTCAGGGATGAAGATGTTCACATCCTGGACAAAGAGGAACGATGGTTTGAGAGAGGAGTAAAGGAGGCCATCTTTGTGAAAAGAAATCGTCCATCATTAAACAGGGGTGGAGGCCTCCGGGTTCAACTGTCCCCCTCTTACAATGATGTGATTGCTAGTATCACTCAACCCCCTGTGAATAGTAAACAGCCATCAGTGTGCTAATGATCCATTGTTAGGCTGATGGTCCTTCTTGACCATGTGAGCAGCTGGTTTTGGTTGTCAGTAGCAAACTGGTTGATCCACTCTGAGAAGGCGTTATTTAAGAGACTGAGCTGAATACAGCACCTCAGACTGAGGAAGTCTCTTGGATGAGAGATGAAACATTTCTACTTTTTTTTTTGCTTTGTTTTTTTTTTGTTTGTTTTTTGTGTGTTTTTTGTTTGTTTTCTTGTTTTTTGAATGTCCAGAGGACCAGATTGAACTTTTTTGGAACATTTTATTAAACTCTCAACTCATTGCACCCTTTGGTTTTCTGACTAATTTTGCCCTTACCAAAAACACTTTATATCACAGGTTAAATAGTCAGAAAAACAAAATTTGATTAAATTCTTTATTCAAGGCCCAAATTTAACACCTTTTTGGCTGTTTACAGCCTCCGCATTTGAACAAACTCCTCCTAGGGATATTGCTCAATCGGTTTCAAACTAGGCAATTTTGGTCAAAAGGTAGGGGGGAGGAAAAGTTATCAAAACAGTGCAATTTCATGCATGCTGAAGGGGCGGGCCAGACCTCAAAGTTTGACATTTTGCCATGAAAAACGAAACGCTAATAGCTCCTACACGAAAACTGTCTGAGACATCAAACCTTCAGTGATTGATCCACATCCGGTAACCTGCAAGACTGAATTGTCAAATCATGACATAACTTAATCATGACATAACTTAAGCCACACCCCTTGACAAAAGGAAGTGTAACATTTTACCTTGAACGGTCCCTATCTGACCCCTGTCACCTGATCAGCATGATAGTGTTTCCAGTGACCGAAGGCATGTTGGTGTAACTTGCTTTCCAACACTGACAGTTTGAGGTGGAGCATGTGGGCGTCGCTATGTGGCGAAGTAAGACGTAACACAGTCGCCATACATTTGGCTCTAAATTCTACAGATCTGAACCGAGGTGCACCAATATCACTATGATCGATCATTATCCAACTCTTGAACAGGTATCCATGCTAAGTGGCCAATAGTCTCCATTGCACCACCTACATTATTCTTACAGTTATAGCTCAGTGATAATTCAACCGATCTGCACCAGATTTATTGTGCTTCATCAGTGAGCACTTTTAGACACATTGATGTGGTGGTTTAACATGACTCTAGTGCACCCCAAGATTATTCTAACCGTTATATCTCAGTGATACATCATACGATCTGGACCAGATTTTTGGTGCGTCATTAGTGAGCACTTTTACACACTTTGGTATTGTTGTTTTACTTTTGACTCAAGTGCGCCCCCTACATTATTCAAACTGTTATATCTCAGTGATACATGATCTGATCTGGACTAGGTTTTTGGTGCGTGATTAGTGAGCACTTATACACACATTGGTATTGTTGTTTTATTTTTGACTCAAGTGCACCCCCTAGATTATTCAAACTGTTATATCTCAGTGATACATCATCTGATCTGGACCAGATTTTTGGTGCGTCATTTCTATGCACTTATACACACATCGGTGTTGTTGTTTACTTTTGACTCTATTGCGCCCATACATTATTCTAACAGTTATATCTCAGTGAACTATCATCCAATATGTACCAGATTTATTGTGCATGATCACTGATCACTTATAGACACATTGTTATAGTTATTTAGTATAGTTCTTTAACATTTAACTCAAGTGTGCCCCCTAGATTATTCCAACAGTTATATCTCAGTGTTAAATCATCCGATCGGAACCAGATTTTTTTGCGTATTCAGTGAGCACACTCTAGACACACTCATACTGTGCTTTAACATGTAACTCAAGAGAGCCCCTAGATTATTTAATCAGTTATAGCTCAGTGAATTATCATCCAATATGTACCAGATTTATTGTGCGTGATCAGTGATCACTTATAGACACATTGGTATTGTTCTTTAACATTTGACTCCATTGCGCTCCCTAGATTATTCTAAGAGTTATATCTCAGTGACACGTCATCCGATCGGAACCGGATTTCTTGTGCATAAACATACTAGTATTGTTGATCGTGTCTCATGCATCACAGCTTGTGGGTGAATTTCTGCACTTGTGTTGCCTTGAACCATCCTTTTGTTTTTAGTTGACTTACCACTGGAAAGCCTCACCTTGGCTGAATATTTAAGAATAATTATTGCCTCCATTAGAATAGGTTTTAACTTAGTGTTAATAAAATGTATATTGTGTCTTGGAACAGTCTCCTGCTTACTTGTAAACAAACCCAAGTGCCTTTTCTGTGTATAAATTATGTCCTTGGGCGAAAGTCCTAAGGTGGTGTTGCAGTAAGTTTATAAAATAAAAATAACATCCATACCCAAGCTTTTCACATGTGTGTAAATTGTTCTAGTGTTACATAATTACCGGTAGATATTTTAATGTTTTGAATTATTTTAAACATTATTCAATTAAAACACACTTGAGCAGCATGCTGTTTTTATTTTTTTTTTATTTGTGGATTGATTCAGTTGAATTGCAAGGAAAACAAGTGCAACTTACAATATATAGTAAAAACAAAAAACCTTAACTATTTAACATTTTATAACTGTACACTAGGAATGCGTGATATATACGGTATACGGTAGAAACTATATAAATTTAGCCTACGATAGAGATCTGTCTTCTACCGGCTAATCGCAGTAATGCTGTGTCTGAAGTAAAATCAGAGTTGTCAATTTAATTGTTACCTTTTTTGAGTTGAAAACTGTGCGCAAGTGGCGTTAAAGTCTTTTCTTCGAGAGCTAAGTAGCGAAGCTACAAGCTAACTACAGCTGGCTTACCGTAGTGTTGTTATATTCGGACGCATGCTCAAAATGCTGTGTTCCGTCTAAAGCTTTTTTTTGTCTAAAGTTAAAGCAAGCATTGGTCAGCGTTAGAGAAACTTGCTCTCTGGTCTGTGAAAAGAATGCTGTGTTGTGTGATTTTACTGCGAGACCCACTTGTCAAAGCCACAGACTCATTTTGTGTCAGCTCTCCATTAAAGCGGAAGGAGACGCCCACTAGAGGGTTGGAGGATGAAGTGTTTCAGTCTAAAATGGTGCTTTGATGCTGTTCATTTCTCAAGTGAGAATACTGGAAACTGTTAAGGGTTAACAACATATTCTTTTGTTCAAAACATATGGCTAAAACTACATTGATATCTTTTGCACAGTTTTGCCCTACAAGAAAGAAGCCTGATACTTGATTTGTTTATTACTTAAAAACTCTCTGGACCTAGTAGTAGAATTTTCGTAATTCAAAATATATGATGGCAAAAGGACACCTTATGCTTTTTTATTCCTATTGCAGGTCTCTTTTCAATTACTTAAAGAGAGTTGGTGCCATTATCAGAAAGCAGTAAAAGCTGCTAAATCCAAATACTTTTCTGATATCATTACCTCAAACTCTCACAACCCACATGTCCTCTTCTCCACCCTAAACTCTGTTCTCCACCTCACTGAACCATCATCTCTGGAAGCCTCGACTGAGCTGTGCGAGAACTTCCTACATTTCTTTTTGGAAAAAATTGCGACCACCCGGGCTCTCATTTCCCCTCCAACTCATGACCCATCCATCCCACCTCAATCTGTAGCTCTATTTGACCATTTTGAACCCATCACTCTATCTTCTCTAGAGCAGGTCATGTGCAGCTTGAAACCTTCTGGTTCCCCCTTTGATGTGGTCCCCCCTCGACTACTAAAGAAGGTTTTTCCTACTCTAGGTCTGTCCATTCTGTCTATAATAATCAGTAGTTTATCTACTGGTGTGGTGCCAAAAACCTTTAAACATGCTGCTGTCCAGCCTCTCCTGAAAAAAAACAAATCTTGACCATTCATATCCAACTTCCGGCCAGTCTCCAGACTCCCATTTGTTTCTAAACTACTGGAAAAAATAGTTGAGTCCCAGTTGAAGTGCTTCCTGGAGGATCACGCCATCTTAGAGCTATTCGAATCCGGTTTTAAACCTCTCCACAGCACTGAAACTGCCCTACTGAAGGTTTTTAAAGACATCTTCTTATCCACAGATACTGGTGATTCTGTGCTGCTTGTCCTATTGGACCTTACAGCCGTCTTTGATACCATCGACCATGAGATCCTCATTGCTAGGTTGGAGCAGTGGGTGGGCATCACAGGGTCAGCCCTCAATTGGTTCAGATCCTACCTTGCTGACAGATCCTTTTTTGTCTCCATCAAGGATTTTAGTTTTACAGCGGCAGAGCTTAAATGGGGGGTTCTGCAGGGGTCCATCTTGGGTCCCCTCCTATTCTCTTTATACCTGCTGCCACTTGGTGCTATTTTCTGGAAACACAACATACCCTTCCACTTCTACGCCGATGACTGTCAAATTTACTTCCCCCTAAGACACAATGGTAGCTGCTCTATTCAACCTCTGCTCGACTGCCTGGCTGACATCAGGGACTGGATGGTTTTAAATTTCTTAAATTTCAATGAAAAGAAGTCTGAAGTCATGTTGTATCCTCCCAATGACACGATCACAAACCACTGCATCGACCTTTCCGCTCTAACCCTGTCAGAAAAACAAAGAGTCACTAATCTGGGTGGGATAATGAACCCTTCCCTGAAACTTAACAATCATGTAAACATGATTGTTAAATCATGTTTCTTCCAACTGAGGCGACTTTCTAAACTGAAGCCCATATTGTCCAAAAATAACCTGGAGACAGTAATACATGCATTCATTACATCTAGGCTTGATTACTTCAATTCGCTCCTGTTTGGTATCAGTCAGACCTCCATTGCACGACTACAACTGGTCCAGAATGCAGCAGCCCGATTTTTAACCAGTACAGGCGAAAGAGAGCACATTACTTCAGTTTTGGCCTCACTGCACTGGCTACTGGTTCACCTTCAAATCCAGTTCAAAATACTCCTGTATGTGTACAAATCGCTGAACAGTTTCACGACCCCCCCCCCCCCCCCCCCTCTCTCTGCTTTGCTACAGCTGTATGTCCCACCACGTTCCCTGAGGTCAGCGAACCAGTCGCTCCTCACAGTTCCAGGAACTCGTCTTAAGCGCAGAGGTGACAGGGCCTTCTCTGTAGCAGGCCCAAGACTTTGGAACGAGTTACCTCTGCTTGTCAGACAGGCCCACTCCCTCTCGGTTTTCAAATCCCGTTTAAAAACCCAATACTATTCGGTAGCTTTCAACACCAGATGATCTGAGTTTTGAACATGTATGCACCACACTGGTTAGTCATCATGTTTATTATCTGCATCGTTTTTATGTCTATATTTCTGATTTACCTCATTTTGTATTTTGCTTTGTGTGCTGCCTGTTTTTCTGTCTGTACAGCACTTTGGTTGGCCTTGTCGCTGTTTTAAGTGCTCTATAAATAAAATGGTATGGTATGGTTTGGTATGGTATTGCAAGTTTTATACCAAAAATATATCGCAATATATATCGTTATCGCCACCCTTCACAATACATATCGTGATATGAATTTTATGCCATATCGCACATTCCAACTGTACACTATAAATTGATAGTGGATAATAGATATTTTATCAAATTATGCAATTTCATGTTACAGAAATGGGTACATTTATGTATTTTTCATGAATAACTATTTATAGTATTTACACCTAAAAAGTTAGGTCTGGTCCTCTGGACATTCTAAAAACAAAACAAAAAAAGGTAGAAAAGTTTTGTTTTTCATCCGAAAGACTTCTTCAGTCTGAGGTGCTGTATTCAGCTCAGTCTTATAAATAGCACCTTTTCATCGTGGATCAACCAGTTTGCTGCTCACATGGTTGTCAGCAGCAAACTATTTGATCCACTCTGAGAAGGTGTTATTTATAAGACTGAGCTGAATACAGCACCTTAGACTGAAGAAGTCTTTCGGATGAAATATGAAACGTTTCTACAGTACCTTGCGAAAGTGTTCGGCCCCCTTCAACTTTTCAACATTTTGACACATTTCAGGCTTCAAACATAAAGATATAATTTTTTTTTTTTTTTGTGAAGAATCAACAACAAGTGGGACACAATTGTGAAGTGGAATGAAATTTATTGGATGTGTTAAACTTTTTTAACAAATAAAAATTGGAAAAGTGGGGCGTGCAATATTATTCGGCCCCCTTGCGTTAATACTTTGTAGCGCCGCCTTTTGATGCAATTACAGCTTCAAGTCGCTTGGGGTATGTCACTATCAGTTTTGCACATCGAGAGACTGAAATTCTTATTCTTCCTTCCAAAACAGCTCAAGCTCAGTGAGGTTGGATGGAGAGTGATGGTGAACAGCAGTCTTCAGCTCTTTCCACCGATTCTCGATTGGATTCAGGTCTGGACTTTGACTTGGCCATTCCAACACTTGGATATGTTTATTTGTGAACCATTGCATTGTAGCATCCTGATGCATGCTCAATAATCCAGGTAGAAAAATCCAAAAAAGTTCAATCTGATCTTCTGGACATTCAAAAAAACAAAAAACAAAACAAAGCAAAAAATGCAGAAAAGTTTTGTCTCTCATCCGAAAGACTTCCTCAGTCTGAGGTGCTGTATTCGGCTCATTCTCTTAAATAACACCTTCTCAGAGTGGATCAACAAGTTTGCTGCTGACAAACAAAACCAGCTGCTCACATGGTCAAGAAGGACCATCAGCCTGACAATGGATCATTAGCAGACTGGTGGCTGTTTACTATTCACAGGGGGTTGAGTGATACTAGCAATAACAGCATTGTAAGAGGGGGACAGTTGAACCCAGAGGCCTCCACCCCTGTTTAATGATGGATGATTTATTTTCACAAAGATAGCCTCCTTTACTCTTCTCTCAAACCATCGTTCCCCTCTGTCCAGGATGTGAACATCTTCATCCCTGAAAGAGTGACTGCTGGCCTCGAGATGAGTGTAGACCGCTGTAGAGATATACCTGCGTCCCTGAAATTCATTTTATAACATACTTTATTTCTGTAACTGTGTTAGGAGTGCGCGGGGAACCCAGATGATATGAGACCCAGAACGAGGCAGACACAGGGGAAATACAAAAGAACAGTGTTTATTTGTTACAGTGAGTTAAATCACATCCACAGGCTGCTGGTCTGAAGCTCCTGGAAAGAGGGACGACAGGTTATTAGCTGTCCAACGGGGAAGGCCCAAGTTGTTTGTTTAAAGAGTGTTTGTCCTTACAGTCCAACCCGAAGGGGAGAGCTGGTCCTTCAGTCCAAGGCGAGCGAGCAGCTGAGGGAAATCCACAAGAGTCCAAAAGGGGAACGAGGAAGGCTGGCACTGGAGGCAAAGAGGCACAAGGAATACCTGAGAGGCCTAGGAATCCAAATCAGGTCACGAGGGAATCCAAAGAGCACGAGGAACCAGGAAACTGGAAAAAAGAGCAAAAGGTGAACAAATTCTTTTCACCAAGACATTTGCCTCACAACAGTACAATACCATAAGAGGTGATATGCTCCAGCGTTGAATCACACCGGACTGCAGCCTTAAGTAGATGGAGAGGCTCATCAGGCTGATGGCCGCCAGGTGTTGATAATCAGCGGCCATCAGCAAGGCAGGCTGCAGGCAGTGGGACCCTTACAGTACCCCCCCTCAAGAATCGCCACCTGGCGACCTGAGGCGCTTCTCGGGGTGGTCTCTGTAGAACCTGGAAATCAAACTGGGGTCAAGGATAAAGGACCTGGGGATCCATGACCTCTCCTCAGGACCGTATCCCTCCCAATCGACCAGGTATTGGAAACCCCTACCCCTGCGCCTCACGTCCAAGATGGAACGGACGGAGAACGCAGGGTGGTTGTCGATCAGGCGAGGCGGCGGAGGGAGGTCAGATGGAGGACACAGGGGACTGAGGGAGACAGGTTTCACTTGTGAAACGTGGAACGTGGGATGGATGCGCATGGCCCTGGGGAGCTGGAGGCGGACCGCAGAGGGGTTGATGATGCGGGTGATGGGAAAAGGACCAATGAAGCGAGGGGCCAGTTTGCGAGGGGTGTCCCGCAGCTTAATGTCCTTGGTGGACAACCAAACTTGCTGGCCGACCTGGTAGGCAGGCGTCTCTGAACGGTGGCGGTCAGCAAACCGTTTTGCCTGGGCTGCGGTTCTAAGGAGGGCTGCTTTGGCCTGGCGCCAGATACGACGGCAACGCCTGAAGTGGTGCTGGACGGACGGGACCGAACAGTCAGTTTCGGAGTCAGGAAACAAGGGAGGGTGGTAGCCTAAGGAGGCTTCAAAGGGGGACATGCCGGTGGCAAAGGAGCGGAGGGAGTTATGTGCATACTCCACCCAAACCAAGTGCTGGCTCCAGGACGAAGGGTTAGACTCGACCAGGCAACGCAGTGTGGACTGCAGCTCCTGATTGCAGCGCTCGGCTTGTCCGTTAGCCTGGGGATGGTAACCAGAGGTGAGGCTAACGGACGCCCCGAGCGACTTGCAAAAGGAGTGCCAGACCTGGGAGATGAACTGCGGGCCTCGGTCAGAGACAATGTCCGACGGGATCCCATGGAGCCTAAACACGTGTGTATTATGAAATTCTTTATCAAAAGGGCTCGTGAACGATCGGCACAGATATTCAGACTAGAGGATGACACAGGAGTAGATTTTCACTCCTGTCCTGTCCTGGTCCAACAGAAAAAAATCCTGTCCTGTCCCAATCCTGGTCCAGAGTAAAAAAATTAATCCTGTCCTGTCCTGCTCCTGGTAACATGACTCCTGCTCCTGTCCTGCTCCTGGTCAGAATCACTCCCACTCCTGTCCTGCTCCTGTTTTTTTTTCCTCTTCATTTAATTTTTAAAAAATGCATTGAATTTGAATTGATTTTCTAACCATTCCTTTTTAAATTACTTTGTGTTCTGCAGTTTGATTTCAAAAGATATGACAGGAAGAGTTAATCTGTGGTGAAATATGGAGGCATTTATTGCCTTAATTCAAATAAAAACCTTCACTAAAGGTCACAAAACAAATCCATGGCCTGTAGTCCTTATATTTTTTCTACAGAGGATTAGCTGCTGAGTCCCTGTTTCTGGCTTTTTTGAAGGTCAGTTACAGTAAAAACAAAAAATGAAAACCAGTACATGGGTCACACCATGTCTACCTTAGATGAAAGAACCCAAACAGAACAAATAGAAGTTGCTTTTTACTAATTTATTGAGCAATTGTTTCCTTCCCTTTAGACAGTAACGTTCCTGTCATGGTTTAAATTGCTTAAATAAAAAACTAAACAAAAAAATTGCACCAAACAAACTGTCATCAATGAACAAAACTGCATAAAGGCATTACATTCATATTGTACCTGAGTTTTTGAAAAAGGAAAAAAAATGTGCATATAATGCAAATACTAAATAAAAATACAACTGCCATATATATATATGGTGGTTGACTGGTGCAAATGTGCTGCAAACAACTACACACACAGTAATACTACAGTGGTCAGCAGGTGCAAACTGCTAACATGCTGCAAACAGCTAAACAAACAGTAATACTACAGTGGCCAACAAATGTAAACTGCTAACATGCTGCAAACAGTCAGCTACTGCACACACAGCTAACAGTTAAAAAGCATTGCAAACGCATAAATGATGCAAACTCTAAAACAACAACAAAAACAAAACAAATGCAACAGAAAAATGCAGCGAAAGAAAAAAACCTGCAATTACAGAAAATAAAACATACAACCCAAAAAACGAATGCAAAGGAAAATGCTGAAAAGTACTCTACTCAGTGCACATTAAACTCATAAAATAAGCCAACTTTGGGCCAGTTGCCACTCAGCTGTAATGTGTTTGCAGGGTTCTGTTGACCAGACCAGCAGTTGTTTTGGTGTTATTTGTATTTGAAGCATTTTTCCTTTGCATTTTTTTTTTTGATTGTGTGTCATCTATTTTCTGTGACTGCAGATTTTTTTTTCTGTTGCATTTGTTTTGGAATTTGATTCATTCCTGTGTTTGCAGCACGTTTTAACTGTTTGCTGTGTGTTTTACACCTGTCAGCCACCGTGCATATCAGTCTACTTTCCCACTCTTCAGCACATATGAATAGTTGTCATTATAAGTTGCTATGTAGGAACAAAAGTTCATCTACATTTTCTGGATTGAGGGTGGAATGCCTCTCCTCAATCAGTCTCCCAGCAACACTGAACCTACGCTCAGAAGGAGTGCTTGTTGCTGGGATTGCTAGCAGCCTCTTGGCAACTGGCACTAGCCCACCAGACCTCTCATGCCAGAAGTTGAGCAGAGACTGGAAGCCTGTCAACTTACACTCAAACAATGGGGCTTCTGGCTCTTCTTCATGGAACGGAAACACTCAGCCCTAACTGTGACTGCCTCCTTGTTTGAAACTAAGATTTGTTTTAAACAGAAACATTGTAGAGACAAAACACTTAACGTTTACTCAACAATTTTGCAAGATTAGCTATGTTAGCTGTGTTATATGTAGCCTATATGAGGCAGTTTGGTGAACTGAAAAACAAATACCGACTTACCTTCATAGTTATTTATGTAGTTGGACACAAAGCTTAAATCCTTTGTCCTTTTTGGATGTGGGCGCTTTCGAGGACGTCTGAATAATTCTGTAGACATCATTAACAGACATTGTCGGCAAGTCCTGCAGCGAACGAGTGAAAAACGCCATTACTAACACTGTGTTGCCTGAGATGCGTAAGTGTTCAGCCTGGCTAATAAATGCGGAAGCACTAGAACGGAAGTCCGTGGCATATAGTTTTTTTTTGTTTTTTTTTTGCTTTTGTTTTTTTAACTTTATTGAACTACTGAACATACAGAACAAAATAACACAAATAGAACAACAAATGACAATCTCAAATTACAATGATACATATAAACATATACAAATATCTACAATCATACCTCCTAAGGTCAACATATTCTAAAACGAATTATATCAACCATGATAAACTTAAAAATTAGGTAATAATACTATTTGAGAGTTTGCAAATAATATAGTACAGTAAATTAAACAACCAACTATTTATCTAAGAATCTACATAATTACTAAAATAATTTGTCAGAGGGCTATATTATCTGAGCGAGGTGATCAGAGAGCTTTTTTGCTTGTGGTTTTTTAGCACTGTCTAATGAAAGTTTTAACAACTGGAGTTCTTGTTTGAATACAGACCATAATGGTTTAGACTTGCCATATCTGCATTTATGTATATAGAATTTCAATATTATGATAATGTTATTGACAAAGTATTCATCTTTTTTATTTTCAGATACATATCCATATAATATATTCTGAACGGAGAAGGAGTCTATGTTCATAGATTGGATGGTCAGGAGATCGTGAAGGGATTTCCATAATGTGTTCACAGAATGACAGAAATAAAATAAATGTTCTGTTGTTTCAGGTTCGTTACATATATAACAGTTATCACATTCAAATTTAAATCTATTTCTGATAAACTCGTTAGAAGGATAAATATTATTTAGAGTTTTGAAATGTAATTCTTTATATTTAGGTGGAAGAGGGAAACCCAGATATGTTGTCATTATTTTTATTCTTTCCTTCTTATCATAGAAATCGTGAAACTTTCTTCTTACCTGACCAGAATATATTGTTTTTATTAAATGTTGTCTTAAAAAATTGTTGTTGCATTTATTGTGTGTTAAATTTAGTCCATTGAGATTGATGCTCGGTAAACTAATTGTTGGTTTAGTTTCATAATTGTTCTTTATTAACTGAACAAATGCAATTGGTATATTTTTTGTTACTTTATCATAGTCTTTTTTGGTACATATTAGATTATATATTTTTTTGTGAATTCTTCATAGTCATATAAATTTTCCTTTTCATCCATGAGATGAGTGAGTGACCATATTTGTTTCTCCATCCATGTTTCCATGAACACAGACTTCCCTCTATGTAAAACGACTCTGTTGTTCCAAAAAGGAACATTATGAGGACTGAAGTTGTGTTTGTATGCTAGTTTCCAGTTTAATAACACCTGTTGGTGAAAAGCAGATAATTTAACAGGTAATTTAGGAATGTCAAAGTCACATCTTAACAGGAAGTCAATACCTCCAATTTTACTAAAAACCAAAGTTGGGACAGAAAACCAAAGCTCATGACCATTTTTAAGAAAAGATTGAAGCCATTTAAGTTTTAATACACCATTCATTATTTCAAAATCTATTGCTTTAATCCCACCATCTTCATAATTTTTAACTGTATCTCCTTTTTTGATATAATGATGTTTATTTCTCCAAATAAAGTTAAAGTTTAATTTATTAATTTCCTTAATAATCTTTGGAGGTATGGCTATGGAGGATGCAGGGTAAACCAGTCTTGATAGAGTCTCCATTTTGGTTAGTAATGTCCTACCAGAAAGAGTTAAGTCTCTCTGCAACCAGTTATTTAATATCAATTTGCATTTAGTAACATTATTGTCAACATTCAGTTTGACACAATTGCTTGCAGTTTTTGTGACCCAAATGCCCAGATATCGAACCTCCAGTTTGACCGGTATATTGTAATAAGATGATTGAGAACAATCATGAATACTCATTAAATCACACTTTTCCAAATTTAACTTTAAACCTGACGCTTTAGAGAATGCTTCTACTGTTTGGATCGCCAGTGGAATCTGATCTTTATTTTTTAGAAACAGAGTTGTATCATCTGCTAGCTGACTTATAATAATATTCTGATTCATAATTTGTAAACCATGAAGTCTGGAGTTTCTTATAGAGATAGCCAAGAGCTCAGTAACGGTGATGAACAGGAGAGGTGAAACACTGCATCCTTGTCTAATCCCTCTTTTTATTGTAAATCTGGGACTTGTTCCTTCTGCTAAGGAAACACAGCTGTTAACATCTGTATGCAGCATTTTGATTATGTTTAAAAACTTCTCACCAAAGCCAAAATGTTTGAATGTTTCAAAAATGAAAGGATGCTCCACCGAATCAAAAGCTTTCTGAAAATCCAGAAATAAGATCATACCGTCATCAGGAATTAAGTGGGCATATTCAATTAAATCTAGAACCAGACAAATATTGTTATTAATTGATCTACCTTTGAGAAAACCAGACTGAGTCAAGCTAATTATATCAGATAAACCTTCTTTTAATCGAGCTGCAAGAACTGTAGTAAATATTTTATAATCTGTGTTGAGAAGTGTGATGGGTCTGAAATTATTCAAGTTTGTTTTATCTTTTCCTGGTTTGGGTATCAATATGATGACACCCTGTTTCATTGTTGTCATCAATTCTTTTTTATGAATACACTCCATAACTGCATCAAACAACAGTATTTTTATGTCCTTCCAGAAGAATTTGTAAAAATTTGCTGTAATACCATCTGATCCAGGAGCTTTATCTGATGCTACTCTTTTAATAACACAGTCAAATTCTTCTATTAGAAAATCCTCTTCACAAATGGACCTAAATGTCTCATCAATGTTAGGGATCACATTTTTAATTTTTATAAAAAAGGATTCTGAGTCTTGTTTAGAATATGAGGATGTGAACAGATGACTGTAAAAGTCCTTAACTTCTCTGGATATTTGTTTTGTTTCTGTAACTTCCTCACCATTAATTATGAGACTGTTAATTGTATTTTTCATCTGTCTTTGTTTTTCCAAATTACAAAAATATGAAGTATTTTTCTCACCCTCTTCCAGCCACCTGGCTCTTGACCGTATGTATGCTCCACGGGCTTTATTTTGATAATATTCATCCAGTTTACATTGTAAATTATTCATTTTAATTTTGTCTTCCTCACTCCATTCAGATTTATGATAATATAAGATTAGTTCCTTGGTTAGTTTAGTTTCTTCCATTTGTCTCTCTATTCGTAATTTTTTGCTGAAGGAAATAGAAAATTTTCTAACAGTAAATTTGAAGAATTCTCATTTTTGTATTGCTGTCACTAAACTTTTGTCATTTTTTACATCTTGAATTATTTTACTAATACTTTTACAATATTCGTCATTCTTTAATAAGTTAGCATTGAATTTCCAGTAACCTTTGAAATTATTTTTAGTTTTATTTTTGGATATTCGCAGGTTTATGGTGCAGTGATCACTTAAAGGGCTACAAGAGATCTTGGCTTCTGTGACGTGTTCAAGTATAGAATCTGTAATTAACCAATAATCAATTCTTGATCTTGATTGTCCGTTAGGTTTAAACCAAGCATACTGTCTAATGTTAGAGTTTATGTTTCTCCAAACATCAACAAGTTTACTGGTATTCATAAAGTCACCCATGATTGGGTTTAATGTCACCTGAGATTGTTTGGAAGGGCATCTGTCTATCCATTCATCTGGAGTTAAATTAATATCACCCCCAACAACAACGTGGTCAGTGGGATAATTCAACTGCATTTTTTTAATAATTGTTGTGACTTGATGTAATAACTGTTTGTTTTTTTGGTCGTTGTTGTATCCATAAATATTAACAATGATGAACAAATTGCTGTCAATATCTAAAATACATGCTGCCCAGTGTCCAGCATCGTCTATTTCCTGAAAAATAACCTTTCCTGGACATCTATTGAAACAAATAGCTACTCCTGCAGAACGATTTGTGCCATGACTAAAAATGATCTTATCACCCCATTGTTGAGTCCAAAACTTCACATCAGTTAACTCCGAGTGCGTCTCTTGAAGAAAAAAACAGTTAGCCTTGTAGTGAACTAGGCCTCAGGTCAAATCTGGCCTTGAGGGGCCTGCCTGGAACAGAAACTGTCATTTCATTGATTTGAATCCAGAAATACAGGTTGACCCATCCTGAGACTTTCTTTCTTGAATTGATCAATTGAAAGAACACTCTTTTTCTATTATCATTACTATTTTACAAATGTTTGATAATCAAAGTGTGTTTAGTTTAAACCATTTTTAAATGTTGAAGTGAACTAATCATTTTTAATCAACTGTGAAACAATAGTAGTGATTTTTAATCCTCATGCAAAGTATGAATATATATGTCAGCATATGTTCATCTACATACTGGTGGCCTCGTACGCTTCATAAATGGACTGTTATCCGTGTAACAATTGATTTTACATGTTGGCATGAAATGAAAAGTGCAGAGAGTGGCTGTGTGAAACGCAGTGTTTTTGCAGATGCGATGCTTGGAGAAAATACAGCTATGTTTTGCAGCTAGTGATGTTTTGAAAGCTGAAATTGAGAGTCAATATGTCTGTTTAAAAGCTGATTTGTACATCTGTTGTGTAATTTTAAGCTGGGTTTGTGTTAAAACGTTTTATTCTGTTTAAACTGTGGTCCAGACGTCGTTCTGGTCCGGCTCGGTTCTGATAAGTTCGAACGAGTTGTTTTAAATGGTTGGAGAGGCGTTTTAAGACCGGAGCGCCGACTCCGTGAAGCTTTGAGAGTTGATTCGTTACATTTTTAACAGAAAATAGTGCATTTTGACAGTTTAAAAGACGAAAAGTTGACCGGAATGTTAATGCTAACTGCTACACGCTAGCTGGAAAAACGATCTGTGATTGGTCGAAAACCGCTGAGTTGGGACGCTCTGATACGCTGAGAAATGAGTGACGTGTCTGCGTCACTTCCTCTGAGTCAGCGATATAGGAACCCACCCCCGTTGCTGTTCTGTCATTGGTAGATTCAGTCACGTGACCCGGAAATGAAGCTCGTCTTCATAGGGAATTTCAATCTGCTGTTTAAAGTTGAAAAACGCTTTAAAGTTGGATTCTGATCCGCTGCTCCGTTTCTTTGAAGCCTAATCGCTGAAACTTTGCCACGTTTGAGTTTGAAATCCGTCATTAAATGGTGTTTTGGACCACGCTAGCCAATGCTAATTTTAAGCTAACAGCTAACGACCGGATGTCACCGGATGCCACAGGAAGTCATCGCGACTCCTACTGGACATCACTAACAGTGTCTGGGTTAAAATAAAATAAGGTTATACTGCCCCCTCCTGTGGAAACTTGATATCACAGTTTCACTTCGTTTTAGGTTATTTTTGGTGAAATTAGACGTGCTTATTTCTGTCAGATGCATTTTTGAGTTAATAAACGTTCTTCAAGCTGAATTATTACTGTTATCTTGCATTTAAAAAGTGATTAAGGTATTTATGCAAGAAAGGCATTTACCAGGACATTTTTCATTCACTGATAAATTCCTCAGACAGAGGTGCAGAATGAAAAATTAGAAACTTTTTAAAAGATACAGTCCAGATAGTCACAGAGTTGATAAAGTTTACTCATTTGCTAAAAGATAATACACGTTTAATTGCTAGATCACTAAATAAGTAATAATATCAGAAAAAGGAAACTTTTCTGATTTTATTTTTACCACCTAAAACATTACATCTTCTTATTTAATTTTTAAATAGAAGATAATGGCAGGAGAAGACGTAAACATTGACCTTTTGGACTCCCAAGATGTCATCCAGACAGCCTTATGTATTTTAACAAATCCAATTGTTGGTGCACCGTTAGAAAGCCTTGATGAAGCTCAAAGAGCTGGAGAACTGATAAGTTTATCAAAAGGAGCTACGGTTAGTGAGGATAAAAAACTGAGCCGTGAACGGTTAGCAAAAATTTCTCTGCTTCTCAAAGAGGAATTGGACCATCAGGTTGAACGAAATGTCATGCTGTCTAGAGCATATGCAACTGAAAAGGAGATGTTTGACAAATTGATGGAACAGTCTAAACTTGATGAAGAGACACGTGCTGTCGAGGTGCAAGGTGTGAAGGAGCTGTCATTACAGGCTCACTCATTTGAGGAGAAGATTAGGGATAAAGAGTTTGAGTACCAAACTGTGTGTTCAGACAACTGTGTGCTACAACAACGGTTGCAGCTCGCATCAAAAGAGCTGGACGAATGCAGACTGGAAAAAGCGGCATTACTCCAACAATGTGTGCGTTTACAAGGTGAATGTCAAACATCACAGGAACGCCTGAAAGCTTGTGAGGAGAAACTAGCCACAGCAACAAATAAGATTTCTGACGTGGGGCAAGTTTGTCTGGAACTCAAAGAAGACCAAAGTCAGAGTCCAGGCCAACCGCCATCACCCCAGAAAGATGTTGTTGCACCTCCTGCTCTTAATCCCATTCTGCCACCTCCACATGTGGGTAGAGAAACACCTCCACCCTCATCTCGGGTGATAGGGACAGACCTGCACCAATTTGCACTACCAACCACGCAAGAGAGACCGTTGATACTTTCTCCTTCAATGGATGATTTGCAAAAAATCTCAAAATATGTACAACGCTTTGTACCGGGACCAATGGGCTCAACTGGAACAAAAGCGTACCTCAGAGATCTTGCGTTCAGATTGAGTGGTTATCCTAATGCTACGGTTGAGGATAAAGTCAGTCTGATAAGGCTCACTTCGGACAGAGAGGTGTTCACCTTCATCGAGAGTCTACCTGATGCAACGAAAAGGGATTACAACCTTCTGTGTGAGGCTTTGATCAGAGAGTACGACCCCTGCACGGGACCTGCTGGTTTCCCAGCTGCTGACAAGGTCACGCAGGGCAAGAATGAACATCCAAAAGTTTATTACAAAAGAATCTTCCAAGCTTATTTTGGTAACAGAAATGAAACCGGAATGGAGGAGGAAGAAGGTTTTAAATTTGTTTTCAGCAAAAATCTCCACACTGATTTTAAAACATCAGTACAAATGATGGCAAATTTCAGAGAAAAATCCATCAATGAGATTAAACAGTGTGCTGTGAATGTGTTTGAGGCATGTTCTCATGCTAGGACGCCCATAGAAGTGTTTCCTGGTGTAAAGGTTAAACCCCACTCCCTAGAACTGGAAGGAAGGCGTGCTTTGCCGTCTCCTCCGAAAAAAGGCGAGAAAAAACAGTCTGTTCAAACTAACAAACCGCGTCATGAAAGTGCACGCTGGGACAAAAAAGCTCCTCTTTCAGAGGATGAACGTGATTATCGTAAATGGGGTGTGCGTAGGATGCAAAGATATGGGAACCAAGAGGACCCATATTATCAGGGGAAGTCCGCAAATGAACCCCCGAAAGACGTACCTTACCGTCCCCCACCTCGGACGAAACGAACCGAGGCGAAAAAATCACAAAAGTTCCAGAAACAAGGCCCTACACCTCTGAGCTCGGAAGAGACAGAGAAAATACGCAGATTATTAGAAACTTTGAAACACACTGACACGGGAACCCAACCAGGAGCGCTATGCAGTGATGTGATCACTATTGCATCTGAGGGCGCGAATGACAACATTACAGATGTCGGTGGAACACACCAAGACATTGCTGTTGTTGCCTACAACAACCCCTCATCGGAAGAAGGGGGGGTACACTCACACACAAACGATGACGAGTCATCGCAGGCTGAACACTCAGAAACAGCTACTGCTGTGCTGACGGTTCAGACAAACCAAGATTACACAGAAAAGACTAAACGTGTGAAGAAGCGTCAGAAAAAACCCAAGAGGTTTCTGTGTAACTTTATCAGAAGGGGGGTCGCCAAAAAGGCGTACCTGTCAGTGACACTCGAAGGTGTCCTCACACACGAAGCACTTCTGGACGGAGGGGCAGACATAACAATTATGTCAGCTAAACTGTTCGAGGAGCTGAGGACAGCCGCTGCCGGTGTTAACAGGATAATACCTCTCTCTGACTGTGCTATAGAAATGCAGGGTCTCTCAGAGAAGAGAACAACCCTGACAGCTGTAGCAATGGTTCACATGCAGGTTGGCAAAATGACACTGTACCACCCGGTACACATGTCTCGTGTTGACTCATTCCCATTTTTGGTTGGCCAGGATTTTATAAATCGCTTCGACGCGATTATAGATTATGGTGATCAAACGATGTGGACCAAAGTGAGCAAACCACTGCCAATAGATACGCCTCCGGAGTGTAAAACAAACTGCCTAACAGCAGGTACCACGGAAGGCGCAAAGGACTCCTCAGCCGAGGACACG
>NC_056498.1:93230259-93239860 GCF_014905685.2 Nematolebias whitei
CCATCTTTGTGAAAAGAAATCGTCCATCGTTAAACAGGGGTGGAGGCCTCCGGGTTTAACTGTCCCCCCCTCTTACAATGCTGTGATTGCTAGTATCACTCAGCCCTCTGTGAACAGTAAACAGCCATCAGTGTGCTAATGATCCATTGTTAGGCTGATGGTCCTTCTTGAGCATGTGATCAGCTGGTTTTGGTTGTCAGCAGCAAAACTGGTTGATCCACTCTGAGAAGGTGCTATTTAAGAGACTGAGCTGAATACAGCGCCTCAGACTGAGGAAGTCTCTAGGATGAGAGACGAAACGTTTCTACATTTTTTTGTTGATTTGCTTTGTTTTGTTTTTTTTGAATGTCCAGAGGACCAGATTTAACTTTTTTAGATTTTTCTACCTGGATTATTGAGCATGCATCAGGATATGTTGGACAAGTGTTTTAATAAAAGCATTTTTTTTTGTGTGGAGACTTTAATATTGACCTGGGAAATAAAACAGATTCAAACAACATCAGTACATTTACAAATTCATTGTATAGTTTAAATCTTTATCCGTTAATATCAAAACCAACAAGAATTACAACTCATAGTGCTAAAATAATCGATAATATTTTCACAAATGTAACAAATGGGGATGTGATGGGAGGTATTTTAATGAGTGATTTGAGTGATCATTTACCAGTTTTCACGATTTATAAAAATGATCAAAGCATTACAAAAGAAATCACAATTAAGAAAAAAACAATAAACACATCAAAAAAAGCAATAGACAAATTAAAAGATGATTTACATAGACAAAGCTGGAAAGACGTGTATGTTGATGATGTGAACAGATCATATGATGAGTTTATGTATATTTTGGGAGCTCTGCATGAAAAGAATTGTGTGCAAAATAATTACACAAAGAGAAATGTTGTTGACCAACCATGGATGACGAGTGGGTTGAGAAATGCTTGTAAAAAAAAAAAAGAATTATTTGTATACATGTTTCTTGAAATTGTGAACACAAGATGCTGAAGATAAATATAAGGAAACACAAGAAGGAATATTCTAGTGATTTATTAAATAAAAGTAATGGTGATATGAAAGCTACATGGCGAGTAATAAATGGTGTTCTGAAAAGTCATAAAGCAAAAACAGGTATTTCACAATATTTTTTGAAGGATGACAATGAAATTCATGATGAAAATGAAAATGAAATTGTAAATGGATTTAATCATCATTTTGTTAACGGTGGATCAAGCCTTGCAGCTAAAATACCAAAAGTAGACAATAATGTGAACCATTCAGTTATAGGTTATGACAACAGTATTTTTCTTAATGGAACTGACAAAGAAGAAATAATGAATGTAGTAAAAAATCTTACAGATAAGAGATCAAAAGACTGGGTGGACATGGATATGATGTTTGTAAAGGACATAATGAGTTATGTTATTGAGCCGTTTACATATATTTGTAATTTATCATTTTCAAAAGGAATATTTCCAGACAATATGAAAGTAGCTAAGGTAGTTCCTCTCTTTAAAAATGGTGATAAATATGTGTTCAATAATTATAGACCAATATCCTTATTACCACAGTTCTCAAAAATTCTAGAAAAACTATTTGTGACCAGATTAGATAAATTTATTACTAAACAAAACATTCTAAGTAGCAGTCAGTATGGGTTTAGAGCAAAAATCTCTACATCAATGGCTTTCATGGAAATAATAGAACGAATAACTACTGCTGTCGATCAAAAACTGTATTGTGTTAGTATTTTTGTTGATTTAAAAAAAAGCATTCGACACTATTGACCACACTATTCTCCTTGAAAAATTAAATAAATATGGTATAAGAGGACCAGCATTACACTGGGTATCTAGCTATTTGAAAGATAGGAAACAGTTTGTACAAATAAATGGTGTAAGATCTGACCTGTGCAATATCACTTGTGGAGTTCCTCAAGGCTCTGTACTTGGACCAAAGTTATTTATTTTATATGTGAATGACTTAGTGAATGTATCAGGACTCCTCAAATGTGTCCTTTTTGCAGATGACACCACATTTTTTTGTTTGGGTAAAGATGTAAAACAGATGTTGGAATTGATGAAGACAGAATTTGATAAAATACAAACTTGGTTTAAACTTAATAAATTATCATTAAATTTAGATAAAACTAAATACATGATATTTAGTAACAAAAAGGGAACTGTTGACAATCCATTTAAAATTGAGAGTGTTGAGATTTGTAGAGTTAATGAGATGAAATGTTTGGGTGTAATCATTGATGAACAGCTAACATGGAAAAATCACATAAATTCTGTAAAAACAAAAATAGCTAAATATATTGCAGTACTATACAAAGTCAAGGAATTATTAAATGATGAAGCTCTATACATGTTGTATAACACAATCATTGTTACACATTTAATCTATTGCATTGATGTTTGGGGGAAAGTGTGTAAAACATTTACAAAGCCTATTTTTATTTTACAGAAAAGAGCTGTAAGAATTATCACCAGAAAGCATTACAGTCACCCATCAAGCACATTATTTTATCAACTAAAGTTATTGAAATTCCACGATTTGGTAGATTACAGTATTTTATCAGTTATGTATAGGGCTCAAAATAACACATTACCATTAAGTATCCAAAGAAATTTTGTTAAAAGACAAAGTTGTTATAATCTTTAAGGGGATAGAGATATTTGTCAAACCAAAATTCAGAACTAGTCTGAAGGGAAGGTCTACCTCAATCTAAGGAATTGGATTGTGGAATGGTCTAGAGAGTGATGTTAAAAATGTCAAGTCAATGTGTACATTCAAGAAAAAGATCAAAGCTGAATTGTTAAAAAAGTATATATGAAGTAGCTTAGTGTGTGTTTTGTATTAGAATTAGAAAAATTAGAAAGAGTTATTGATTTTGTCCTGTTACTTGAAAATTATTATTATTATTTTTTTTTTTCATTTAGCCTTTATTTATACAGGTTAGTCTCATTGAGCCACGAGAACTCATTTTCAAGAGAGACCTGTTTAGGGAGCACATGGTGGGGGTTAAGGGCCTTGCTCATGGGCCCAGAGTGGGGCGAATGATGGTGGGGGCAAGTGTGGGTGTTTCACCTACCCCACCCACAATTTTGATGTTGTCGGGGCCAGGGCGTGAACCGGTGATCTTCGGATCACAAGCCCACCTCTCTAACCTCTGCGCCACCACTCCCCCAAATTCAAATTCATTATGATTGAAATAATTGAAAAAAGGGGCAGATATAATAAGATTTTTTTCTTCTTTCTGCTGCCTTTCATTTTAAATCTTTTGTATCTTTCTTTATATTGTTATGGAATTGTTTTGTATCTTTTTAAAATGCGTTCATTGGGTAGGTGGCGGTGCAATGAGCTGTTGCTGAGAACTAGGAAAAAACTGTGCGTGAGTATTATGATAAAACTTTGGTAAGTCCGTATTTATTTAAATAAAAACTGTTTAATTAAATATAAGATCATTAAGAAAGTCCTAAATATTACTAACTAACTTTTTCATTCAATCAAACAAACTGGACGAGGAGGCTTTGGAGAGCCTGGAATTGTTTGTTGACGAGTGTTTTGACAGCTTAGTCATGGGTAAACCTAAAGATTCATCCGGTGCTGCTAGCGATTCAGCTAACATCCCCACTGCTAAGCGGCACCGACAGGGAAGCTCAGATAGCGTTACGACACCACCTCCTGATAATACAGGCTTAAAGGAGATATTAGAATCAATTGACCAGAAGCTAACTAGCTTGGATGCCCGACTAGCGTTGGTAGAGATGCTGCATAAAGAGTTTCAAGGCCTCAGGGAGTCTTTAGAATTCAGCCAACAACAGGTAGCATTACTTGCTAGTGAAAATCAGAAGCTTAGAGGAACGGTAAAACAACTCACCAAGGAGATGACGCTGCTTTCAGGGGATAATAAAAAAATAAAAGAATCGATCCTGGATATCCAAGCCCGGAGCATGCGGGCCAACCTCGTCTTCTCGGGAATCCCGGAGCGAGCGGACGAGGTCCCTGAGGCCTCCGTCCGTGACTTCATCCAGAATCAGCTGAAGTTGTCGAGTGACGTGGTTAATTCCATCACTTTTCACCGAGTCCACCGCCTCGGAGGTAAGAAACCTGGAAGCAATTGGCCGCGGCTGATTGTAGCTAAATTTGAACATTGTAAACAGAAAGAACAAGTAAAAAGCCGAGGTAGGGAACTGCGTGACATGAACTACAGCATGAATGACCAATTCCCTGCAGAAATTCTGAGTAGAAGGCGTGTTCTGTTCCCGATTAGGAAGAAAAATATAAATGAGGGCAGAAGAGCTACGGTGGCTGTTGACAAACTTTACATCAATGGTCAGCTGTTTAGAGATCCAGAGGTTACTCCCTGGCTCTATCAGTAATATAAATAAGGTAAGTATGATTTTCAGTTGCTAATTTTACTTAAAATTTATTAGCAATAATATATATTCATATTACTTACCAGATATATATGTAATTGTTCAGCACAGCTCGGTTGGTGGGTTACACAGACAGTGGTGGTACACGGTGGCATGGCACTTAATATGGTAAGGGGGTTCTTTTTTTATTTTTTCTTCTTTCTTTTATCTTTACGTGTTTATTATCATTTCACTTTCTTTTTTTGTCTCTATTTTTCTGACTCAACAATTATTAGCACACAGGCACAAAGGCTTATATATATCCATATACATACATACAAATACCTCATAAAGGAATATATCCATGATTTACCTTCAAAAACAGCACTTAGTTTATCTATAAATCATAAATAATCAATCATTAAGGATTATGTTATTGTCTGGGTGTTTTACTATTTTTGATATTTGTGATAATGGGTGTGGTTTAATTATATTTTCACAAGCGCAAGTATGGGCATCTTAAGGTTTGTCACATGGAATATTAATGGAGCCGGTAGCCAACATAAAAAATATAGAAGCTTTAACCAGATTAAAAGATTAAAGGCAGATGTTGTATTACTCCAAGAAATTCATAAATTACCGTCAACTGTGGATGAGCTAAAATCTCCTGAGTTTCCTGATGTATTCTCAGCCTGCTATAACTCAAGACAGAGAGGAGTAGCAATATTAATACATAAAAATGTGAACTTCACAATATTAGACACAGTTATAGACCCGCAAGGTAGATATATAATATTAAAAGTATCCATACTCAGTCAAAAATATTATATGGTTAGTTTATATGGGCCAAATGTGGACGATGCCGCTTTTTTTCATGATCTCTTTTCTACTCTATCAAATCACATGGATTGCTCGCTGGTACTGGGAGGTGATCTTAACTTTGGTCTAGATGACAAAATAGACAGGCTGAATGCAGTAGGAGCTTAACGCAGTTGGCAATCCATAAATGTAGTTAAACAGTACATGAGTGATTATGGACTCTGCGATGCATGGCGGTCTCTTCATCCTAATAGTAAAGAGTATTCTTTCTTTTCACATGTGCATCACTCTTACTCTCGTCTGGATTATTTTATAATCAGCAACTCATTGCTGACCAACATTTCAGACACTAAGATACACCCTATTGCTGTCAGCGATCATGCACCAGTTACTTTAAATTTAGATAATAAGAAAGAAATCCCAAAAAGTATAAACTGGAGATTAAATACCTCACTGCTTATGGACAAAGAATTTATACAATACTTTAAAAATGAATGGACATTGTATTTAGAGTTTAATGACTTGCCAGGAACATCGGCATGTACACTCTGGGAGGCTGGAAAAACAGTTATGAGAGGGAAAATAATATCCTACTCAACAAACAAAAAGAAAAAAGAAAATAAACGTATTGAGGAATTAGAGAAATCTATCAAATTATTAGGATGTTTACAAGGAGAAGAAACACAGAAAAAACTACGCAAGATAAAATTAGAACTAAATGAATGTATTGACAAAAAAACAAATTCTTAGTACAAAGACTTCGATTAGAACATTTTGAACACAGTAATAAATCAGGGAGTTTTTTAGCTAATCAACTCAAATTAAATAAAGAAAAAATATTTATATATGGTATTAAAGACACAAATGGTAACAAAACTTATGACGAGGAAAAAGTAAATAGTATTTTTAGAGATTTCTATAAAACTCTATACACTCCACAAATAAATCCAACAGATGAAGATATTAATCAATTCTTGGAGAGAGTAATACTTCCAAAACTAGACAGTAGTCAATCATCAGAACTAGACTCACCATTAACATAAGATGAGCTCCGTGAAGCCATTAAAACATGCCTAATAAGAAATCTCCAGGCCCAGATGGATATCCAGCAGAATTTTATAAAGAGTTCTGGAACATCCTGGAACCAATTTTTCACAGAATGCTACATGAGTCAGAAGAAAATGGCAGGTTTCCAACACATGAATTCAGCCAACATTAGTCTACTATTAAAACCAGGCAAAGACCCAGTACTACCTACCAGTTATCGCCCCATCTCTCATTAATGTGGATGTTAAAATAATTAGTAAAGTCCTCTCTAAAAGATTAGAGAAAATAATTCCTCTCATTCCAAATAATCCCCAAAATACATTACGGCAAAGACTGGTTCGTCCCAAAGATCCAGTCCCCCGGCACAAACAGAGCAATGTTGTGTATGCTGTTCAGTGTCAGGAGGGCTGTGATCAGTCTTACATCGGGGAAACAAAACAGCCACTGGCCAAAAGGATGGCCCAGCACAGAAGATCAACATCATCAGGCCAGGACTCTGGGGTCTACACTCATCTCCAGGCCAGCGGTCACTCTTTCAGGGATGAAGATGTTCACATCCTGGACAGAGAGGAACGATGGTTTGAGAGGAGTAAAGGAGGCCATCTTTGTGAAAAGAAATCGTCCATCGTTAAACAGGGGTGGAGGCGTCCGGGTTCAACTGTCCCCCTCTTACAATGCTGTGATTGCTAGTATCACTCAGCCCTCTGTGAACAGTAAACAGCCATCAGTGTGCTAATGATCCATTGTTATGCTGATGGCCCTTCTTGAACATGTGATCAGCTGGTTTTGGTTGTCAGCAGCAAAACTGGTTGATCCACCTTGAGACGGTGCTATTTAAGAGACTGAGTTGAATACAGCTCCTCAGACTGAGGAAGTCTCTCGGATGAGAGACGAAACGTTTCTACTTTTTTTTGTTGATTTGCTTTGTTTTGTTTTTTTGAATGTCCAGAGGACCAGATTTAACTTTTTTAGAATTCCTCTCATTATTCATCCTGACCAAACTGGATTCATAAAAGGAAGACACTCGACCACAAACACACGCAGATTATATAATTTAATAGAGTATTCATATAGTAAAAATATTGAAATAGCTATTTTGTCTTTGGACGCAGAAAAAGCTTTTGATAGGGTAAACTGGAAATTTGTATTTGCTACCTTGGGTAAATTTGGTTTTGGGGACCATTTTATTAATTGGTTAAAACTATTATATAGCTCACCAAGAGCATGTGTCAGGACAAATAATCAAATATCTTCAAGCTTCTGTTTACAGAGGGGGACCAGGCAGGGATGTCTGTAACGAACCCCGTATAATGGACCAAAATCACCACCACAAAAATCAATTAAATAAAGTTTATTAACTGATGAAAATGGCAGGATGGACCTCGGCAAGCTTTCGCAGACTGTGGACCGGTTCCAGGTTCCAATCACCGATCCACACGAACAGTCTAAAGATGGAGAACGGTTAGTGGTTGTGCAGGTGACGAGAGTGAAGACAAAGTCAGATGAAAAAACAACCACTAACCGTCTCAGTGATGATGGGGGTTCTGAAGCGCTGAAGCGGGTCCAGCTGACCCGGATGACTGCTGGAGGAGCTGGGTCTGGTGAGAGACGACAGTCGGCAGCAGCTGAAGCTTGCAGCGAGGTCTGCAGGATAAGTTGGTGTCTCCAGCACCGAGCGTGATCCAAAACAAGCGAGTGGTGGAGAGTAGAGCTGGTGGGGATGATCCGAGAGACGTGGTCGAGCAGGCGTGGGTCAGAACCGATGATCAGATGCCGAGATAATCCAAGGAGCAGACGAGAGACGAAGTCAGGAGGTCCGTGGGTCCAGAAGCCGGGAGGTCGAGCCGAGAGGAAGGGAACAGGAAACGACGGGAGGACAGAAACGAGTAAAACAGGAATACAAGGACTTGAGAGGACAGGACAGGGACAGAGCGTGGTCATGAGCGCGAGGTATTTACTAACTAAAAGTGTTCAACTACCGGGCACCGAAAAAGAGTCAGCTGTGAGCTTATAAAGGGAGAGGAGGACAGGTGCAGCCAGTTGAGCGCAATCAGCGCTGCTGGCTGCAGTGAAGACAACGTTAAACTAGGAGTGAAGACAAACCTCAACCCACATGCAGAGAAAGAAAAAGAAAAACAAAAGAGTAGATCCCCAGAACCAAAACAAGTGAACAGAGTGACACAAAAACCTAACTGACAGACGTGATTCGTGACAGATGTCCATTTTCACCAGCGCTATTTGCTATTTTTATTGAACCTTTAGCAGCAGTAATAAGACAAACTGCTGATATTAAAGGTATACAGTGTAAAAATATAGAACATAAAATTAGTCTTTATGCTGACGATGTTTTACTTTTTCTTCAGAACACAGAAAACTCAATATCTAATGTTATCGAATTAATAAACTCGTTCTCAAAAGTTTCTGATTATTCTATAAATTGGTCAAAATCTACAGCTCTTCCAATAAACTGCATGTTTAATACTTCTCTCAATGAACGACTACAATCAGGTCACATCACATACTTGAGCATTAATATTTCTCCTAGATTGGAAGACTTAATAAAATTGAATCATATCCCAATTTTAAAAAACATTGAAGATGATCTTACTAGATGGAAATCTCTGCCCATATCACTTATGGGAAGAGTTGCCTCAGTAAAAATGATGGTCCTGCCGAGAATAAACTATTTATTCTCAATGATTCCAAATAAACCTTCAACTGAATGGTTTAAGTCACTGGACTCTTTGATATCTAAATTCCTTTGGAAAAACAAAACTCCACGTATTAGTTTAAAAGCATTACAGAAATCTAAAGATACTGGAGGATTAGAACTTCCCAACTTCTATCACTAATATTTAGCCAATAGGTTACAATATATCTCAAAGTGGTTAAATCCAAATACATTAGATGAAACTTGGATAGACATAGAACAAACTTTACGCAATAATATTAAGATTTCAGATCTACCATTTATTAGCACAAATATAAAAAGACATGTTTGCTTTAAAAGCATCAGTATTAGCTCTTCTCTGACAGCATGGTGGGAGTATTTGAAAATGACAAAATCTTCACTACTCCCCTGTAGACATACACCCATCTGGAACAATCCTGACATCCTATAAGAAAATAATATGTTAAATTTCCCAGGTTGGAGAGTCAAGGGAATTGAACGTCTAGAACACATATTTGAAGGTGTAGACTTTATTCCATTTAATAATTTAATAATACAATTTGACGTTGAAAATAAATACTTCTTAGAATATCAACAAATTAAGTCTATCATAAAAAAAGAAATTTAAGCTTAATAAAACTTTGTTAGAAACACCAATATATGTGTTAGAGTTCCTTAATCTTAAATCCCCCAAATTATTATC
>NC_056498.1:93239960-93242221 GCF_014905685.2 Nematolebias whitei
GGAGTGATAGCTATTGCCTTATTAGGACGTGTTTTCTTGCAAGAATGCCTCAGAGCTGGGTGCCACCCATGGAGGAGGAGCTATAAGCCACCCCCACCAGAGTAGGGTGCGGCTCAGCTTTAAATTAGATAGACAGGGAAGCAGCCTCACTCTTACCCCGGGAGCAGCAAAGAGCAAGGATCAGGACAGAAGCAATTCAAAATCTCTATGGACTACCAAGACGACTGCATGTTTTTCCAACAACCGATGTGAGTATTATAGATTGGGAGACAGAGGCTACTGTAACCCCCAATCTTACTATTTGGTCAGAATGTCCAGCCTATTTTAATGGGAGCAATATAGAATACTTTTTAACAATGGTTGCATGGATGTGCTACTGCCACACAGGAGACTGGAGAAAGGAAAGGTTGATAAGATTTCCAGTGGCAGTTCAGACATACGCTAGAGTGATTGTATCCCATGTGATACTCAGAAGACCTGAGATATCACCTCATTTCTTTGTCACCTATCTGTTAGGAAGAATCAAACTCACCTATCTGCAAAAGATTATAATTTCAGCATGGCTGATAGAAGATTCCATAGTGATTAGCCTTGAGTGTGCGGCAGCACTTACTCCTGTGCCAATACCAGTCACAAGCTGTGGAGGTACCGCCGGGAGAATAGTAGCAACCATAGTCGAAGGAACAGTAGCCGTAACAGTGTTGGCAAATATGCTATATCAGATAGTATCCCTGCAACCACAGAACAGACGTAAATGGACCAAAAAGTTAGTCATCTTAATTGGATGGAGTCTGGTCTGGGGTATATGTGCGATAGCCTATTGGGCCAGCCTCTGCACCACAATGCCTATAGTGGTATGGATGATGACCTATGCCGCTATCTTTAAGCCGAGACCTGATCCAGCTCCCCCTGCACCGGAGGGAAGCGAAGGCCGCAGAACCTCAGGAGGATGAAAAGACAAGCCAATCTAAAGAGAAAATAACAAAAGTAATCAAGTAACCAACAACAGCTTTACCCCTCCCCGCTTATGCTAACTTTTATTAACTTTGGATGATTGATTTAGTGTTTAAATGTTTATTCTTCTCTTTTATGTCTGATTTTATTTTTGAATCCTGTAAACTCAAGGTGTCATCGGTCTGATAAATGCTCAATGGATAGCTGACGGCCTGTATAGGCCCAGCAATACGAAGTTGAGTGTTTCAGAGACACGATGAGGACTGAGCGTAAGGCAAACCTTGATTTCATTGTTATTATTTTGCCATGTTATATTACATGTCCTCTCTTTTTAGAAAGCATAAGGAGCAGAATGCAGATGCTGTTCTACATCCTGACCGCAGCGACCGTCTACAGCAACTGGGCGTTCGCTTTCACAGCTCCGGACAAACTCGTAGTAACGACAAATACCGGAGAAATCATCCTCTGCCACTGTGAGGAGAAAGTGTACGACCACCAGCAGATCCAGAGGATTAGAGTAACCCCTTGTGGTGACGTATGCAAAATCCAAAAAATAGAAACAACAGGGCAGAAAAGATACATTAGCGTTACATATAGAGAATACGGCATCTCCAACACCTCAGGGTTAATGTTACCTGGGTACTGTGATTGGAAAACAGTGATAACAACCCAACAATTAAACCAATTGGAAGAGTGGGAGAAATTCATTACACGCACCTATTGTGGGATTACCAGACGACAGGGCAGAACCACCCTTTATCGGTTTAAGAAAACCTCACTCTAAGAGATAATTAAGGGAAAAAGGTTAAACCAAAAAAGCCACAACAGTCAAAATGCAGGTTCAGCGCCCCAACACTTTAACAGCAATAGGACCTCAAACGGTCTGCTGTTATTGCCTTCTGGGGTTGGAAGATACCCGATTTCTATGGGCCGTGGGTCCAACCTGGTGGTGCCAGGGCTGCCACTCTAAAGTTATAATCGTGACTGGAGTACATGGTATTTTGGTCTCTGATGAGCCCGCCAGCCTTCCTCGGGTGTCTGCAGAAAAGTGCTGGGAGATAGAGAGCACCTGCAAGATCATCTGGACCTCGGCTGAGGGCTCTGAACCCTATATACCTAGAACAGCCATCTCTCCAGGAGCCACATATTACCCAGTAATTGTAAAACTCTGGGAAAACACAAATAAAACTACCAGGCACGTAGCCTATCATTTGGCCACAGGGTTGCCCTTGGTCCACGGCCCCTCCTTTGGGGTCACACAGGAGCCCCAAGAGCTCATGTCCTCATCTATCATGGTCATTTTAACG
>NC_056498.1:93242321-93243426 GCF_014905685.2 Nematolebias whitei
AGGAGCCCCAAGAGCTCATGTCCTCATCTATCATGGTCATTTTAACGACAGGGTTAACAACTAGCCCTCCAGTAGTCTCTATGCCCATGGTAGCTAGGGGAGAAGGTAGACGGGCCAGTGTTAGTATCCCTACAACCCCAACAGAGATAGCCAGCCCCAGGAACCAACTAATGGCCCACCCGACCTTTTGCCAACTACATCCCATAATGAAGCCGAGCCCATGGAAGTGGAGATGTCCCCTAGAAGGTTAACTGAACTTCCGTTAGATCATAACGATCTAAGTCTCCTGGAAAACTACCTGGATGACTTTGACAGGTATTTAAGTAGCGAGGCGAGCCGGTCCGGTTCTCTGAGTACCGATGGCACGGTCCTCACTGACCCAACCAGCCCATCTGATTCTGAGCCTCCGATCTTAACACCAGAAGGATTAACCCATTCAGAAACAGCTGAATCTGAAGTGTTACAGGTTGTCCCTCTGCGGCTGAAACAGCTCCGTCAAATGCCCAATTTAGTTGCCATAACCCCACAAATCAGGAGGCAGGTCATAATAGAACCCATTACTCCTGTACGTTCACCCCTGATCAAGATCCCACCAACCCTTCAGTCTAGTAGATCGGCTGACCTACCAGAGGTCGACCTACCAGGTCCATCCGCCGTCCCGGCTCAGGAGGTCCGGGTACCCAGGAAGCGAGCGGCGCCGAATGAAGATCAGGTGGGGCAATCCACTTCAAATGCAGACCTGGACAACATGACAGTGGTTGACTCCTGGGAGGGAGAACAGGAGGGCTAGGTTACAGCAAAACCTGGTGCCGAACAGGAGAAAGATCCGACTTCAAGAAGGGGGTGTCGATAAACCTGGTGTCTGAAGTGATGATGCATGGCAGACGACCAGCTTTAATGAAGATGAAGCCTGATCAAAAGTTCTCCTCAGCAGCTGAAAACAAAAGGACTGAACTCCTGCTTTAAAGCAAGTTAAATATAATGATGTGTAATCAAAAGTGTTTTACTGTTTTACTAATAATCAACAAGTAATCAACTAATGAAAGTATTGATTTTTAAAAAATTGTATAATCCATTGTATGATTGTGTGATTTACTTGTGAAGT
>NC_056498.1:93243526-93271188 GCF_014905685.2 Nematolebias whitei
ACTTCACAAGTAAATCACACAATCATACAATGGATTATACAATTTTTAAAAATCAATACTTTCATTAGTTGATTACTTGTTGATTATTAGTAAAACAGTAAAACACTTTTGATTACACATCATTATATTTAACTTGCTTTAAAGCAGGAGTTCAGTCCTTTTGTTTTCAGCTGCTGAGGAGAACTTTTGATCAGGCTTCATCTTTATTAAAGCTGGTCGTCTGCCATGCATCATCACTTCAGACGCAAGGTTTATCGACAATATGTATATATATATATATATATGTATATATATGTGTATGTATATATGTATATATATATGTATATATATATATATATATATATATATACATGTATTGTAACGAACCACCTAACGGTTTGACCAAAAACACCACATAAAATGTCAAAGTTAAATTATATTTATTTTCAATGTGAAGTATAGCATATAAGACCGGTTCTGGTTTTGGGTTCTGGTTCTGGATCAGGAATGAGTCTATGATACAGAGATCGGTTAGTGGTCGTGCAGGAGATAATGGAGAGCAAAAGTCAGAATGAGGAAGACCATTAACCGTCTCAGATGAGCTTGGGGGTTCTGGAGACTGACAAGGTCCAAACTGATCCGGATTGCTGCAAGAGAGGCTGAGTCCAGTGAGGGGCTGCAGCCGGCCGCAGCGACAGGTGGGTGGTGAGTCCGTTGAGCGAAGAGACGTGGTCACACAAGCCAGGGTCCAAAACTGGAGAGCAGAAGACATGACGTACCGGAGGAGAAGACGAGGAGGCGTTGTCGTGCAGGCGAAGGTCAGAACCGAAAGCAGAAGACGTAATAATCCAAAGGGTCGAGCAAGAGACGATATCCAGGTGAGTCGTGGGTCCAGGAGCCGGGAGGTCAAGAGGGGAGGACAGGAACCAGGAGCAGGACAGGAACAAGCAGACAGGTAAACTATGACAAGGGAACATGAAAGGCTATGGGGGAACAAGGCAGGATCAAGAACGCGAGGTATTTACTTGCAGAGAACTGTTTTCAACTACTAGGCACCTAAGAGGAGAAAGAGTGCAGCTATTAAAGGGTGAGAGAGACAGGTGCAGCCAGTTGAGTTCAATCAGCTGCTGCTGGCTGCAGTGAAGACAAAACTAAACCACCGTGACATCACCCTCAACCAGCATGCAAAGAAGACTAACTAAAACTCTTGTACATAAAACATTACCAGAGCGGACAGAATAAATGAAACTCACAGAAAAGATCTATAGCAAACTTTAAAGAGTGATCAGGGTGACAGAAAATATAAACTACGGAACGTGATTCGTGACAGATCCCCCCCTCAAGGAACACCTCCCGGCATTCCACCAGGTTGCTCGGGATACAGGCGATGAAAGTCCCGGATGAAACTGCGGTCCAGGAGGGAACCCAGGATCGTTCCTCCGGTCCGTATCCCTCCCAATCGACGAGGTACTGGAGCCCCCAACCCCTTCGTCTAGAATGGAGGAGTCGGCGAACAGTGTAGGCGGGAGAGCCGTCAATCAGATGGGCGGGTGGGGGGGAGCAAACAGGGGAGTGGTACTGGGAGGAAATTATTGGCTTGACACAAGAGACATGGAATGTGGGGTGAACACGAAAGGACTTAGGCAATGACAGGCAAACAGAAACAGGGTTAATAACTTTGGAGATGGGAAAAGATCCGATGAAGCGGGGGGCGAGTTTGTGGGACGTGACCTTAAGAGGGAGGTCCTTAGTGGACAACCACACTCTCTGTCCCACTGTATAGTATGGTTGGGGAGTTCTGTGGTGGTCAGCCTTACTAGTGTAGGCTGCCCTGGATTTTAAAAGAGCCTGTTTAGCCCTCCTCCAGACTCTCTGACAGCGAAGGGCAGCCATGTGGGCTGAGGGAACTGAAGCTTCACGTTCCTACACTAATATAATAGGGGGTTGAAAACCAAAAACAACATAAAAAGGGGACAAACCGGTGACTGAGGAGGGGACAGAATTAAGGGCATGTTCGACCCAGGGCAGTGATGAGCTCCATTTCTCAGGGTCCTTTTGGCATAAGAGCCTCAGTTTGCCCTCCACCTCTTGATTAGCCCTCTCCGTCTGGCCATCAGACTCGGGGTGGAAGCCAGAGGAGAGACTAATGGAAATACCCAGAAGGTCACAAAACTCCTTCCAGAAGTGGGAGACAAACTGAGGCCCCCGATTGGAGACAATGTCCAATGGCAGTCCATGGAGCCTAAAAACCTCCCGAGCCATAATGTGGGCTAGGTCCTTGGAGGAGGGTAGCTTCTGCAGAGGAACTAGGTGAACCATTTTAGAAAAACGGTCTATGACGGTTAAAATGACCGTGGAATTATTGGAAGGTGGGAGACCGGTTATGAAGTCCATACCTATGTGCGACCAGGGACGTGATGGACAAGGGAGAAAATGAAGTAACCCTGAACGGGGGCATCTGGAGGTCTTGGACTGGGAACATGCTGGACATGATCGCACATAGGCACGGACGTCTCTGGACATGGTCTCCCACCAAAATTGAGCTCTGACAAGGGATAAAGTTTTTGTGAAACCTGGGTGACAAAATAACAAAGAGTTGTGACAAAAATCTAAAACCTTCTTGACCATATTAGTGGGTACATACAAACGGTTCTGTGGACAGTTGGCAGGATGAGGACGTGATCGGCTGGAGCTCCTCAGGACCTGCTCTAACTGAGTGATGGACAGGCAAGCACTCTCAGGGAGGATAAAACTCTCCTCCTGAGCAGAGGGGGAATTATCCTCCTCCAAAACACGTGACAGGGCATCAGGTTTAACATTTTTCTCACCAGGTCGGTATGACAGGGTGAAGTTAAAATGAGAGAAAAACAGTGCCCACCTGGCCTGACGAGGATTAAGGTGGCAAGCGGACCTGAGGTACTCCAGGTTCTTGTGATCAGTCCATGCCTGGAACGGGAACCTGGAGCCCTCCAGCCAGTGACGCCACTCCTCCAGGGCAAGTTTAACAGCAAAGAAGCTCCCGATCTCCCACATCATAGTTGCGCTCGGCTGAGGAGAGACTCCGGGAAAAAAAAGCACAAGGATGAAGACGTCCCTCCTGGCCGCGCAGACTCAGAACGGCCCCCACCCCAGTACTGGAGGCATCAACCTCAACCATAAACGGTTCATCGGGGTTGGGGGCCTGGAGAATGGGAGCAGAAACAAACAAAGATTTGAGATCATTAAAAGCGGTGTCTGCTGCAGTGGACCAGTGAAAACGAGTCTTGGTGGATGTGAGTTCGTGAAGAGGCTTAGCCTTCTGGCTATAGCCTTTAATGAAATGCCTGTAAAAATTGGCAAACCCCAAGAACCGCTGAAGCTGTTTGCAGTCCTTAGGGGTGGGCCAATCCACCACAGCTGAGACCTTGTTAGCATCCATCTCCATTTTGTTGGGAGAAACAATAAAACCGAGAAACAACGTAGTTGACACATGAAAATCACATTTCTTGGCCTTGACAAACAGGCCATTTTGAAGGAGCCTGGTGAGTACAGATCTCACTTGCTTGCGGTGAGAATCAATGTCTTTAGAAAAAATCAGAATGTCATCGAGGTAAACAAATACAAATTTGTTTATCATGTCTCTCAATACTTCGTTGACTAAGGTTTGAAAAACAGCTGGTGCATTGGTCAAACCAAAGGGCACGACCAAGTACTCGTAGTGACCAGAGGGAGTGTTAAAGGCTGTTTTCCACTCATCACCCTCACGGATACGAACCAAGTGATAGGCATTGCGAAGGTCTAATTTAGTAAAGATGTTGGCTCCTTGCATAGAGTCAAAAGCGGAAGTCATGAGTGGTAGAGGGTACTTATTTTTTTACCGTGATTTTATTTAGGCCCTTAAAATCGATGCAGGGACGAAGAGAACCATCTTTCTTCTTAACAAAGAAAAACCCCGCACCGGCAGGTGAGGCAGATGGTCGGATGATGCCAGACCGTAATGAGTCCTGGATGTACTCCCTCATGGACTGCTGTTCAGGAACAGAGAGAGAGTACAAAGCTCCTCTTGGAGGAGTGGAGCCTGGAAGCAGATCTATTGCACAGTCATATGGGCGGTGTGGAGGCAGTGAAGTCGCCCTAGTCTTATTGAACACCTCCTTTAAATCATGGTACTCCTTAGGAACTTTTGAAATGTCTGGGTAATAACTCTCATTGTGGGCGACGGCTTCGACAGGTACCACAGCATCAAACAGACATGTGGTCAAACACTCTTCTGACCACCCCAAAATCTCCTTCCTCCTCCAGTCAAGATGTGGGTTGTGTTTAACTAACCAAGTGGCTCCTAACACAATAGGAGCCTGGGGGGAATTTATAACCAGAAAGGTAATGTTCTCTTTATGGTTACCACCAAGACACAAAACCACAGGTTCGATTACCAACGAGGAGGAGTTCAGAGGATGGCCATCGAGAGCCACTACAGAGAGTTCATGAGATGATTTACAGAGTTTTATTCCAGCAGATTTAGCAAAATCATAGTCAATAAATTCGGTCTCAGCCCCAGAGTCAATAAGCACCTTAGCTGTGGACCGGAACTTCTCCAGTGTGATGAGGTGAGCTGATACAACAAATGGTGAGGAGAGTTCTTTGGGACGGGCTCGACTCAGTAGACATCTCCTCGCATCTACTGAGCGCCCCCTTTTACCGAACAGTTGGCGACAATGTGACCTGCCTCCCCACAGTAGAAGCAGAGACGTCCCTTTCGTCTCCTCTCGCGTTCTGTCTGCGTGAGTCGGCTCCTACCCAACTGCATGGGTTCCTCTGCAGGCTGGGGAGAACAAACAGGAGTAGAGTCAGCAGGTCGTGGTAAGAACCGCAACTCACCAGCACTTTTGGAAACTGGGAGAGTCTTTGGTCCTCGTTCACGTGCCCGTTCAGCTAGTCTTAAGTCCACCCTGGTGGACAAGTCTTCAAGGTCCGGTAAAGAGTCAAGGTAACGTTTGGTTGCCAAACCATCTTTAATGTTATCATTTAGGCCTCTGTAGAATGCGTCGGTGAGGGCCTCCTCATTCCAGTGGCTTCCAGACGCTATGGAGTGAAAATCGATGATGTAATCAGTTACTCTCCTGTTACCTTGTTTTATGGAAAATAACCGTCTGATATCCTCTCGCTCTGGAAGGACCGGATCAAAGACCCTGCAGAGTTCCTTTGTAAAAGCCTGGAGAGAGTAGATATAAGGAGAGTCTCTTTGCCATTCAGCAGTTCCCCATTTCTTAGCTTTGCTGGAAAGTAGTGAGATTATATATGCCACTTTTGCCTTATCAGAGGGAAACAATGAAGGTTGCAATTCAAAGTGGATTTTGCATTGGGTAATGAAAGGACGACATTGGTCCAGTTCCCCTGTGAACAGTTCAGGCGGAGTCAGTCTGGGTTCTCTGACAGGTTCTGAGTGAGGTCTGGTTACTACAGAATCCTGAGGGGACATCTGAGGGTTTAAGTTTTTGAGCATGCGGACCATGTCCTCCATGCCAGACTCTAATTTAACAATTGCTCCTTCTACACCAGAGCACCAATCTGCTAGTGGTGAGTGGTCCATAATGGCCCGGTAGTTCTGTAATGAACCACCTAACGGTTGGACCAAAATCACCACACAAAAAGTCAAAGTTAAATTATATTTATTTTCAATGTGAAGTATAGCAGATTGGACCGGTTCTGGTTTTGGCTTCTGGTTGGGGTTCTGGTTCCGGATCAGGAACAAATCTATGAGACTGAGATTGGTTAGTGGTCGTGCAGGAGATAATGGAGAGCAAAAGTCAGAATGAGGAAGACCAGTGAAGACAAAACTAAACCACCATGACATCACCCTCAACCAGCATGCAAAGAAGACTAACTAAAACTCACGTACATAAAACATTACCAGAGCGGACAGAATAAATGAAACTCACAGAAAAGATCTATAGCAAACTTCAAAGAGTGATCAGGGTGACAGAAAATATAAACTATGGAACGTGATTCATGACATGTATATATATATATATATATATATATATATATATATATATATATATATATATATACATATACTGTGTGTTCTCATAGAAATAGTTTTTGGAGTGCTTCTTCCCTATGGAAAAGTCTTGTTTTGGCTTGTCAAGCCATGTTATATCGTTTACCATTATTATTGATTGTATTTTTTGGCCTTTTCAATCATATTGAATTAGTACGTTGTCTACAGCGACGTCAGTTTGCTTAGAGTGTTGTTAAGATATTCTCAATCTAGACTGGTTTTATGAGTTTGATCTGCTCAGAGACGGGATTATAATGAAATTGTGACCCGGTTTTGACTGGGTTAAACTGGGCCAACAAACTCTTAGGAGAGTCTCCCTGATAATTCAATATCTGTCAAGAAATAGTTTAATCAGCTTGCCACATCACGTAGGAAGGCTTTAAAGCGCCGTCTCATGTTTTCCTTACACGACAGTACACATAAGACCACACTTAGTCCTGCCCCCTCATACACTGACAGGTTGAGCTCCCCCTTCTGCGAAGGGCGGAGCCTAGGGCCGTATAAATTAATGATGACACGAGACATCAGGGCTCTCTTCTTCCGGGTCTGTGATTGCGTCACTGACTGAATAGAGTCCAGCGCTGTGAATTGTAATCTTTTACTGCCTTTTTCTAATATAATTGATAAAACTTAATTGACGTTTCCTTGATTTATTGATTAGTATAGTTGCCACTTCTGAGGAGGGTTCAAGCCGAGGGTAAAGACGTGAGCTGGGGGGGTTTCCGGATCCGGTGGCCCGCAGCGGCTCCCGTCTTTAACAGTTGGTGCCGTGACCCGGCCTTCCGTTTTAGAGGGAACGGACCGGAAATGTTAGCAACTTGCTAAGTGGAAGTGATCCGACAGCATTATGAACGCTTTTTTTCCCCTGAAGATAACAATCGTCTGGCTGACTTAAAAGCCCACACATGAATTTTTTCATTTGATTTTAGATTAGTTTAAACAAATAGCGTGACTGGAGGTTTAAAGCCCTGTGTGAAAATTGTATTGTAATTTCTGCTGACGGTAAAATCTTTACGAAAAGCTGTTGCAGTCCGAAGATGTTCCGGGTGTAACTGCCCGTCGCTGTTTACTAGAAACACATTAATACGTGAACGTCGGGAAAGTGTTAAGAGGTGTGGGTCGTTCTGACAGTTCGAAAAAACATTCTAAGTTTTGGGTGCCTGTGGAGAGCCTTGCTAACTCTCTGAAAGATGTTGTGGGCCCAGGGATCCTGTTTTTGGTGATAGTCCCCTAGTGGTCTGCGGCTGGACGCAGACTGGTCAAAGAACACAGCTATAAACGACGTGTTGGCTATAGCAGTGCTTATTGGAATGGGAGGATCTTTTAAAAATACACCTAATATACAAGGTATGATGTCCGAGGGAGGACTGAAGTCCGAGGGAGGACTGGAGACGATCGTGTGAAGTTCTGCAGTACGGATGGGGACAGACCATAGTTGAAAATTTGGTAGATGGGTATAGACTGAAATTTTTTTGACAAGAAACTGTGTTGGAATGTATTTTTTATATAGAGCGTGGTCAGGGCCGGATTTAGGAGGATGGGGGCCCCTGGGCTGGAGTCAGGATGGGGGCCCCTGGGCTGGAGTCAATACTGTATATGGGGGGCCCTATATATATACATATATATATATACATATATATATATATATATATATATATATATATATATATATATATATAGACCAAGGTTTTTACAGAGAACATCTTGAAAAATATGAAGAACAAAATACAGATTTCCATTTATTAATGACACTTCTGCATCCATCTTATTTGGAGGAACTAGAACCACAAACACTGTTGTCTGCCATTGTAAAATAATATTCCCTGACGCTCCTCCCCAATGCGTAAGATGCGTCAAAAGTGGACCAATAACAAGCAAGCATTCAAGATGGACGTTTTCCAGAACAAATTGGAACATTTTTCATCGGTGCTGTCAAAATCATCATAGTCATTGATTAAATTCTGACACTATCCATTCACAAAAACATAAAACATCCTTCGGGGCCCCGGGCTGCAGCCCCTGTAAGCCCCTGCTAAAATCCGTCCCAGAGCGTGGTGTAGCTAAATTAATATAGGTGTGTGTGTGTTGTGTTTAAGCTAAGTTTTTGTAGTTATAACAATAAAGTAAGGTCTTGGGTGTTATTTTTACAGACCAAGGTTGTAAAAAATAAATAAATAAATAAATGGGTGATCGGCCACCAGACGGCTCTGTGGGGGCCTGTCTCAAGGCTGGAGAAACTAAACTTAGTAACACTTTGCCCATTAAGGACGCAAATAAACAAATTAAAGCGTTGGAAGTTTGGACGAACAAACTTATTTAGGGCCATGGAACAGCGAAAGTGTTATGAGGAAAAATTGTGCAATCGTCTGTCACAGGCACGTACGAAAGCTGACGGTGCGGGGTGGCTGAAAAGGGGCAAGGCCTTAAAAGAAGTATTAAAAGCACAAGAATTCTTGAAACTCACGAGGTTTTATTTCAGTAATTTTTTTCAGACTCAACAGGACAAACGGAAGGGAAATCTGCAGCATGAGAGAACGCCTCGCTTAGAGGCAGCTGGAGAAACAGGTGGTCCTTGTCACACGCAGATTGGTGAGTTACAACAACCTGCATGTGATAAATGTTCCACTAAGAGATGTGATAATACTCATGGCAGTCCGAGTAAGTCATGCAGTCACTGTAGCACTTTAGTGCCTAAACACACAAAACTGTCTGGGATTTGTGATGATAAACACGCTTCTTTTCAAATGCCAGTGATTGATTGGACAGGGGGAAATTGCATATGAGGTTGATAAGACACCGGACGTGAGAGAAACAGAGAGGGTGGAGGAATGTACAGATGAGGAGGAAGATGAGGGACCAGTTGGTAGTGCGGCAGGTGGAAAAATCAGCCCTATGTTTTTACTGGGGAGTGAGTTGCAGGACTTGGAAGATCATCTTAGACAGATTTCTGTGGGATTACATGATGGTGCAACAAAAAAAGATGTGTCCAGAGAGAAAGAGGTGTCAAAACAGACTAGTGTGTACAATGTTTATCCTAAGCCCATGTTAAAAGATAGATGCTGTGAATATCGCAATGATCCACACCCCATGCTACAAAGAAGTAATTTAACTCGTGATCCGGCCACTGCACACCAAATGCCTTTGGTGGTCTCACATAACAGAGCAGGCACAGTTAACAACACTACATACAGTCCGCTGGCGTACGCGGATAACGCATTGCTAAGGGCAACTTTATCGGATCCAAAGAAGGGTGCACATATATGGATAAGGGATTTCCTACAGGCCTTTAGCGGACAGATAATTGCTATGGGGGATGTTAGAGCTTGTTTATCACCCCATTTGGAACCACATGAGATGGTGAGGTTGGAACAGGCAGCGGGCACGACAGATATTGCTCAGCCTGAACCTTTTGACGGGCATGCACAGAGGTTTTGGCTGGTCCTGAGGGACATGTTTCCAGTGAGAACAGATTCAAATATTTTGAATGATGCAGTTAGGATTCAGGACGAAACAGCAGACCAGTACGCATTTCGGATGTTGAGATTGTGGGAGGAACAAACTGGGGTTGTGCCACTTTCAGACCCTTTGCAAAAACTGTTTAAACAAGCTATGGTAAAAGGTCAAACAGGTACGGTGAAGGAAGAAATGCTGAAAGTTGTAGGAGGTGATGAAATGTGATTAGAACAGTGGATGGCCACGTTAATACACCACATACAGAGGCAGGATGAATCTTTTAAAAAGGAAAAAGTGGAATTTCAGAGATTACAAGAGAGACTGCTCCAAGAACAACTCAAGGGCCTGAAAGGAAAGGTTAATGACAATAAACGGGTTAACAAAGAACACACAGTGGTGGACATGGTACCCATGGCTCCACCCCTGATGCCAGATACAGGGACGTTTCAGATGTACCAAAATCCAGTATATCCATACAATACTTTTGACAGAAATAGAGGGAAGGGCGTGAGGAGAGGAAACAGATTCAGGGGTCAAAAGCAATTAATTGAATATTACTGTTGGAACTGTGGAGAGCCGGGGCACATAGCTAGACATTGTCATAAGGTAGGATGCCAGAACTGGGGGGTAGTCGATCAAACGGAGGGAGGCTCCCACCAACGCTTAGTGATTCAGTGTTTCCTCTACCTCCGCCACAGCAGGATCAAACATAGGGCCAGGGCCAACAAGTGTATGGGGCTCCATACGCATCACAACCACAACCGGCACACATGGCGCTGAACCCAGGCCAGTTCTCTATGCACTAGGGGGTCCGGGGTCCCACACAGGAGGAGTCATATTTAGACGAGTTTCCTGCCCCTTTGTTAGATATCATGATTGGTGGGAGGTTTTATCCGTTCATGGTGGACACTGGTGAACCGTTTAGTACTCTAAATTTATATCTCCCAGTCTCCTCTAAATACACCGACGTGATGGGATTTTCCGGTGAGAAACAACAATGCTATTTTTCGCAACCAGTAGAATGTCAGATCCTGCTAAATAAGCCCTACATTAAGTTTTTGCATGAATTTTTGATTCAGAAACAATGCCTATTAAATGTTTTGGCTCGTGATTTGATAGCTGTGCTTGGGGCTAAGGTGATTTGTTCTCGGGTGTACACAGATGTCATATTTCCTGATGGGAAGATTTTTCGATCAGTGATAAATGATAAAAGTCAAATGCTTCAGACTGAAGTAAAACAAGAAGACAATGCTTATGTGTGGTGGGGTAAAGCCATGCACAGTGAGTCATGTGATTTGAGGGAGATAGTGGACAGGTGGAGGAGTTGGATAAATCTATTGAGACCTTACGATGATCCGGTTGACCCTCTGCATGTTACATTGAACTATTTGCTGAACCCTGATCAGACTAGGGAAATAGATGCTTATCAGGAAAATTGGGAGGACGTTTTAAAACTGATGCAGGAGTAATACAGCACGGATTAGCCTCATCCTTGGGTAAGCTGGAGTAAGATTTACATTTGTCCAGAAGGTGTCGCTGCTGTGGTTGAATTGAGAGAGGAAGTCGGGATGTTGTACCAGTTGGGTCCTGAAATGTATCCTCATCTGACTCTAAAGATAGCCACAGGGGGCCAGGCAAAGAATTTGGGACCTAAAATTAGGGAAGTGGTTGAAGCCTCAGATTGGCACAATGTACAGGGTACACATCTGATGGATTACAGTCCAACATGTAATGTCTATCGATTAAATTACTCAGGGAAACTGGATTTGGTACTGGAGAAAGTAGTGCGAAGCAGACAACATGGACGAGAGAACACAGACTCACAAGAAGCATTAAATTTACTACGGGAGGTGCCAGAAAATCTGTGGTCAAAAGGTCTTTTGATGTAGGGTTTTGTAACAAAATTGAACCAGTTCTGTTACAAATGAAGACTGATGACATCATTTTTCAAGCTCAATATCCTCTTTCTAGAGAAAAAACTGACGGGATCAGGGACACGATTCTTGGACTACTGGAACAGGGGGTTCTGGCGAGGTGTCATTCTGTTTTTAAAACTCCTATCACACCTGTTGCTAAATCTGGGAAGAATGTTTTCAGATTGGTGCATGACCTGAGGAGAATAAACGCAGGACTCCGAACTTGTAACTTTGGAACTCCAAACCCGTACACTATGCTGTCAAATATAGATCAGAACTACAATTTGTTTAGTGTTTTGGATCTGTCAAACGCCTTTTTTTGCATCCCAATCGCTTCGGGTTGTCGGAAATTGTTTGCATTTACTTTTGAGGGACAGCAGTTGACATACACAAGACTGCTGCAGGGACTGAGTGATAGCCCCTCTTTGTTCAATCATGTGTTGAAATCTTTGATGAGGTCGTTTCAGAGTGTCCACCTTGAAGGAAGCTGCATTCTTCAATATGTGGATGATATTTTGATTGCTAGAGATTCTGAGAAAAAGGTGGCAAAATTAACAAGAGATTTTTTGATTTGGCTTGATGACGTGGGATTTAAGGTGTCAAAGGAGAAGCTGCAGTTATGTCGTCCCCGTGTGGTGTTCTTAGGGAGGATGATTTTGGCTAAAGGTATTGGGATGAGTAGTAAACACAAATCTAGCGTTCTAAATCATCCAAAACCACGTACTGTACAAAACATGATGTCTTTTTTGGGGTTAGCGAACTACAGCAAAAACGATGTCCCTGATTTCACGGAGGTTGTGGCACCACTGAGGAAACTGATGACGGACACAGGATACACACACCTAAAAGCTCCTATCTGTTGGTCGACAGAGGCTGAAACATCTTTTGTGGTTTTGAAGCAACTCTTGCATGGTGCGTCCGAACTGGCATGTCCAGACTTGGGTAGAATGTTTGAACTTGATGTTAGAGAAAAACATGGTTTTGTGAGCTCGGTGCTGTGGCAATCGGGATCTCAGGGGAGGAGAGTTTTGTGTTATTATAGCACAACATTGGAGCCAGTGGAAAAAGGACAACCAACCTGCACTAGGGCACTTTGCGCCATTTCAAAAGCGATTAAGGGGACATCACACATAACGAGAGGTCAAGATGTTCGGGTTCACACCACTTATGCAGTTACAAACTACATTTCCAGTAGTAAGTTCACTCTTAGCCAACAGAGGTCTAGCAGGCTCCAGGACATTTTACTCCAACCAAATGTTCATTATAAGTGCTCAGAGAACAACATGGCGGCACCAATGCCAGATGGGGCCCCCAACAACTGCGAGGCGCTTGTGGAAAAGGAAATTTTTCCGAATGTGTTTGCTGAAGCTATTGTGGGTGGTGAAGATGTTTTCACAGATGGACATAGTCATGCGGTCCCCGGTGGTAGGGTGGTGGCTTCTTATGCAGTAGTGTGTGGAAATCCAGATGCATCCTCAGATGGTGAGTGGTTGACAGTTGAGGCTGACTTGATTCCCCCTCCAGCATCTGCACAGCTAGCCAAAATTACAGCTATCACCAGGGCTTGTGAGCTTTATGCTGAAAGAGAAATCAACATTTTTACTGATTCTGCCTATGCAGTGAGGGCAGTACATGTGGACCTAAAGTATTGGATGCAGACAGACTTCTTGACCACAACAGGAAAACCTGTAAAACACCTAAGCCAGATTTTAAAGTCAAAAGAGGCATTGAGTAAACCTAAGAGGGTGGCCATAATTAAATGCTCGGCGCATCAAGCAGGTACTAGCAGGATCATTTTGGGAAATAATGCTGCAGATAGGGCAGCGAAACAGGTTGCAGGTTATCGATCTGATACAGTAAATCAGTTTCAATTTGCACAGGTGGAAACTGAATCTGACAAAGTGTCGGAAAAGACTTTATCCGAGTTGCTTGACATGCAGGGGGCGGCTGCACCTCATGAAAAACAAGCATGGCTCGATAAGGGGGCATCAAAATGTAAATTGACTGGGTTGTGGCGGTCACATGATGGGAGAATAGTGGCTTCCTCTAGTCTTCTGGTCCTCTTGTGTGAGGAGGGTCACAAAAGGGGCCATCAGTCAGGGAAAAGGCTGACTAATCTGATCAGTCAAAAATGGTGGCATCCCTTCCTAGATGATGTATGTAGATATTTTCTAAATACTTGTTCTATTTGTTCAAGGTTCAATCCTAAGCGTACGCTAAAGTTGGGCATAGGAGCATTTCCTGTGCCAATGAAACCATGGCAGGAAGTGGTAATTGATTTAACAGACATGGGTGCAAATCAGAGGGTTAAAGGTTACAGATTTTTGCTTGTCTGTATTGACACATTTACCAGGTGGGTTGAAGCAATACCCACAAAAACAGAAACAGCTCAGGAGGTTATAAATTGGCTAATTAATGATTTGATCCTGCGTTATGGGGTACCTGATTGCATTAGATGTGATAATGGTGCTCATTTTACATCTGGTGAGCTGAAGAAAGTTGAGGAATATTTTTGGGATAACTCACAGATTTGGTGCTGCATATCACCCTGCTTCACAGATCTGGCAGAAAGGGCAAATCAAACCATAAAGAATCAGCTAGCAAAAATATGTACAGACACTAAAATGACATGGTTGAATGCCCTGCCCCTGGTGTTGTTTTCCATCAGGTCCTCGACAAATGATCAACTTGGGCTGACCCCCCATGAGCTGTTAACAGGGAGAAGAATGCCCTGTCCATTCACCGCTCGGCTGAGCGGGGGTGGGGAGCCAGATTTGGACTCACAGGGGGAAGAGATGAGGCCGTACATTCAACAATTGTAGTCTGCTGTGAAATTCTTGTCTCACAATGTACAGGAGGTTCTCAAAAAAGAGCCAACGGGTGAGGATCCTGAGGAGATTGCTGACGGGGAGTGGGTGTACAGAAAAGTTTTCCACCGCACCTGGAACGAACCAAGGTGGATTGGACCTTTCAAGGTGGTAAGCTCCACAAAATACAGCCTGAGAGTCTGGTTGGATGATGAACACACGAAGTAAGCAGAAATTGGCACAAATCACACTGCAGGAGAGGGGAGCCGCCAGCAGTTAGAGATCTCAGGGAAATCAGAGAACACCTGAGATGAATAGGAGAGGACGTGGAGAACGATCAGTGATTCAGGTTATGGCTAGATTAACATCTACAAAATGGGTCTATCATATAGCTCTGATTTTCATCGTTGTGGTGGTAACAGATACATTGCTCAGGGTGGGGGGTAGAAAAACGTTAGTACCTGATGGTTGGTATCATAAAATATGCCGTAGTATGACGAAACAATTGAAATTTGAATTTGAAAATTTGGGACGAGTAAACATAAAAATTCTCAGTAAAGAAGTCAAGTCAAGTCAGATTTATTTTTAGAGCACATTTAAAACAGAAACTGTTACCAAAGTGCTTAACAAAAATATCACATCATCAGATAAAAAGTAACAAGATATATTTACAGCACATGGAATAAAAATATAAAACCAAAAACAATTAGAAACAATGAAATACTAAATCAGATCACGTTGTGTCAAAAGTCAAGGAAATAATAACAAAAAGCATAAACTCAGTCAGAAACAATGAAATACTAAATCAGATCAGATGACCTTGTGTTAAATAGGAATAATAACAAAAGCATAAACAGAATCAGCATCAATGAAAAACCAGATCTAAAGCTGATCACCCTGTGTTAAATGTCAATGAGTATAAATGTGTTTTTAGGAGAGATTTAAAGGCAGAGACTGAGGTGGCCTGTCGAATGTTGATGGGCAGATTGTTCCAGAGTTTAGGGCCCACGACTGAGAACGCTCGATCTCCTCTGAGCTTCAGCCTGGTTTTTGGTACGGCCAAAAGCAGCTGGTCTGATGATCTCAAAGCCCGAGAAGGAGTATAAGGATGAAGAAGGTCGGAGAGGTATGATGGTGCAAGGCCGTTAACGCACTTAAATGTCAGCAGAAGAATCTTAAAATCAACTCTGACACGCACAGGAAGCCAGTGAAGAAAGGACAGAACCGGAGTAATGTGCTCAAACCTGTGAGTTCCTGTTAAAAGCCGAGCTGCAGCATTTTGTACGAGCTGGAGACGTGAGAGTGAAGCCTGACTAACCCCAACATAAAGTGAGTTACAGTAGTCCAGCCGGGAAGTAATAAATGCATGGACTAGTTTTTCAAGGTCGAATCTGGACAGAACGGACTTTAGCTTTGCTATCTGCCTTAGCTGAAAGAAGCTCTTTTGTAGAACAGAGTTGATCTGTTTATTAAACTTAAAGTCTGAGTCTAACACTACCCCGAGATTGGTAACTGACTGCTTTAGATGTGGCTGAAGGGAGTGCAGGTTTACAGGATCAGTGACAGTGGCAGAGCTTGGGTTAAACACAATGACCTCAGTCTTCTGATCATTAAAGCTCAAGAAGTTTGCAGCCATCCAAGTCTTGATGTCATCAAGACATTTTAGCAAAGGGAGGATGGAGCAAGAACTGTTTGGTTTTAAAGGTAGATAGATCTGAGAGTCATCGGCGTAACAGTGAAACGAAATACCATGTTTCCTCAGGATTGACCCCAAGGGGAGCAGATACAATGAGAACAGAAGGGGTCCAAGAATGGAGCCTTGTGGGACCCCACAGGAAAGAGGGACAGAAGCAGATAAATGATTGCCAAAGTTAACACAAAAACTCCTGTCACCCAGATAAGAACGGAACCATTCTAGCGCCACCCCTGTAATCCCAACCCAGTGTTCTAGCCGTGACATAAAGATGCTGTGATCAACAGTGTCAAATGCAGCGGTAAGGTCGAGGAGTACCAGGATCACAGACTGACCAGAGTCATTCGCTAGCAGAATGTCATTACAGACCCTTACTAAAGCTGTCTCGGTGCTGTGCAGTTGTTTAAATCCTGACTGAAAAATCTCAAAAATTCCATTTACATTCAAAAACTTGGTTAGTTGACTAAAAACTATTTTCTCCAAGATTTTAGAAAGAAATGGAAGTTTTGAGATTGGCCTGAAGTTAGAACAAGCTGCAGGGTCGAGTCCGGGTTTTTTAATTAATGGAGTTACCACTGCATGTTTTAAAACATCGGGGACCACACCTGTAGCCAAACTGCTGTTAATAATGGCAAGAACAGAGGGTCCAGTTGACGGTAGAACCTGTTTAAAAAATGCAGCAGGGATGGGATCAGCAGGGGAGCCTGAGGGCTTCATGTGATCAACGACCTCATTTAAAAATGAGAGTGAGATGGGGTCAAAGTGACTGAAGACTGCTGAGCAGGGGACAAGAACTGAAGGGTCGGCTGTGGAGTGTGGAATTGATGACCTGATCGACTCAACCTTTTCAGCAAAATGCCTGACAAACTTATTACAGGTGTCGACAGAGGCCTCAATGGTGGCAGACTGAGGCACATTTAGAATGGTGTTAATGGTGCTGAAAAGAACGCGGGGGTTGTGACTGTTTAAGTTGATCATTTTTGAGAAATATTTGTTTTTCTCCTGTTTAACGGTGGTCTGATAGGCTTTCCAACATGTTTTTAACATCTCAAAAGACACCTGAAGTTTATCTTTTTTCCATCGACGTTCAGCTCTTCTGCACAAGCGTCTTGCCTCTCGTGTAGTCTCATTTACCCAAGGGTGGGGCATGCGTTTTCGATTCCTGAGCTTTAGCGGGGTGACAAAGAACATAATAGATGTGTGGAGAGGTATGGAGGCATTGTATTAGAGTACATGGCGAATAGTAGTTATACTTTCCAGTTTGATTTGTGCTCGGTGATACAATGTGGGGATGCACCTGAAGCGTGGAGAGTTTATGATGTGTACTTATGCAGAGTGAGTGCAGATCAGATGGAGATAACACCTCACTGCCCTACTTGGGATTCAGTGCTATGGACAACTAGAATGGATGGGTGGACAGCAGCAGACCACGGATATAGAGATCTAAAGGAAAAGGTCTCAATTAAACGGGTTCAGACAGTCAACTCTGATGCTCAGGGGCAGAACCCACTGTTGTTGTCTATTAGTAACATCGATCACGACCCCTATCCGACCAGAGCACAGAAAGGAAGCGAACAGAGGATAGGGGTTGGTTGTGACGGAAATTATGACAAGAATGTTTTCTACTTCAACCTAGGAGTCGATGTATCGGGATACGATCCTTTGGGACTGATAAAGGTAGTTGTCCAGCAAAATGATCAGCCGGATAGTGGGGGATTGCCGCAGAGAGAGGGGGTAGTTACTTTGAGGACAGACAGGATCTTGTCCGGTTCTTCACAGGACTTTATGGAAACAGGTTATTCACAGAAGAACCTATGGTTACAACAACTTCAGAATGCTGCCACTCAGGCGAGGGTGGGTGATTGTGTAGTTTGTGCACCGGCGAGACCAAATCTTATCATGGTGAATACAGTTTTTGAAAGCTCAGTTAATGGAACACATTCTGATGAGGGTCATAGTGATATGTACTGCCTATTACAAGTAATGTCAAGGGACAATCTGGAAACAACGTGTAAGGGGTGGGACAAGATCTTCCCGGTGGCTCCTCAAAATACTACACCACTTTTCTTTGAACCAACAATGATGACGAATGCGACTTGTGTGAGGAACAACAATACTGCCTCTCAGAGATATGACATGGGTCGACTACCAACCAGTCACTGTCACCGCATTATTGATTTAACAAACAATGTTACTGCATCACGACTGGCTGTGAACAGAGCTGATTTATGGTGGTATTGTGGGGGAACAACTTTGGCTGGCTGGTTGCCAGCAAATTGGGCGGGACAATGTGCTATTGTGTCTCTTATATCACCTATTCAGGTAATCCCGACCATACGAGTGCCAGGGAAGGTGGAGTACACGAAGTGAAAACACAGAAGAGCAGTCTCTTTGGAGGAGGGGTCACCTGTATGGATCGATGCAATTGGAATTCCGAGGGGGGTGCCAGATGAGTATAAGCTTTCGAATCCTATTGCGGCTGGTTTTGAGAATTTACCAATAATTAATGCTATTTTTTTGATAACTCCTAATAAGAATGTGGATAGGATAAATTACATTCATTATAATGTACAGAGGCTAGCAAATTTTACTAGTAATGGGTTTGAAGCTATTCACTGTCAGTTACAGGCCACCTCCCTTGTCGCATATCAAAACAGATTATCCTTGGACTATCTGCTATCTAATGTTGGGGGGGTCTGTAAGATAGTAGGAGAAGGTTGCTGTTCTTTTATCCCCAATAATACAGCTCCGGATGAGTAACTGACCAAGGCATTTAGGGGGCTGCAGCTACTCTCCAAAGAAGTGAATGAGAATTCTGGGATTGAGAACCCACTGACATATATTGAAGGTTGGATTGGTAAGTGGAAAAATCTGGTGGTGAGCATATTTACGTTTGTGTTTATGGTGGTGATTGTCTTTGCCTGCTGTGTATGCTGTTGTCTGCCTTGTCTCCGTGCCCTATTCCTCAGGTGTGTCGAGAGTGCATTGGGTTCCTTGAACTGGTCGGAGGTTTGACATCCCCTGGCCCACCAAATGGCAGAGGACCTACCCCTGTTTGAGTTTACAGAGGGGGGTAGGTTGAGGGACAATAGTGCGGCGTTCTGAGGAAATGCCCCTGATGAGGGGGAATGGAGTGACAGGGAGGAAAATGTCATTGGTTCTACTCCCTGAGGTGAGAACATCACGCATCAATTGAGGGTGTTATCATTTATCATGAATGAGGGTTTTTAAGGCTCATACTGATCTGGCTGTGACAGTTTATTAACATCAAATAGACATCACTTATCATTATTAACATCTAATTAATGTTACCAGCACAGTTAAGGGTTTTCTATTTTATGATTTTTACTTTTAAACATAGATGGAGGAGCGTCTTTAAAATATATCTTTAGCCACTTAAACACTTTGACACAGTGAACTTACTGATTATGTTAAGCTGTGAGTTTATAAATGATTATTGATAGATTAGAGTTTTTGGATTTTTACATGTACTGAAATGATTATAGAACACTGTTTTGAAATTACTAATATTTATAGGTTGTGTTTTCAATGCTAATCAATTAATGATGTGATTATATGTGAAGCTACGTTCTTGGTAAATTTTAACAATTAAGCACAGGTGTGTACTTTAGAATTATGGTTAATTAGATTTTTGAACTCAGCATTAATTGGGTGACAGGTCTTCTCCAACTACTTTGAGAGATGGGATGATTGATGGACACACCTGGGAGATGCTGAATTCCTAGGCAGATGTCCAGATGCTGGGTCAGGCGGCCTGAGGGCTGGCAGGTCACACGTTAGCCATCAGCTCTGACATCTTATTTTGACCTGAGGCTGCCAGGTCACACTCGCTATAGCCTGTAGGCATCTCCCGCCAATATATAAGGAGTAGTTCACATCCAATCAGAGGAAAGTGATTAATTGCTTGCTTATCTGGCGGTATTGAACTGGGAGTTTTTATGCGAGAGAACCCCTTTGGGGACTCTCGCCCAGGGGGAGTTGTTAAAATATTCTCAATCTAGACTGGCTTTATGAGTTTGATCTGCTCAGAGACGGGATTATAATGAAATTGTGACCCGGTTCTGACTGGGTTAAACTGGTACAGCAAACTCTTAAGAGAGTCTCCCCGATAATTCAATATCTGTCAAGAAATAGTTTAATCAGCTTGCCACATCACATAGGAAGGCTTTAAAGCACCGTCTCATGTTTTTCTTACACAACAGTACACATAAGAGCGCACTTAGTCCTGCCCCCTCATACACTGACAGGTTGAACTCCCCCTTCTGCGAAGGGCGGAGCCTAGGGCCGTATAAATTAATGATGACACGAGACATCAGGGCTCTCTTCTTCCGGGTCTGTGATCGCGTCACAGACTGAATAGAGTCCAGCACCGTGAATTGTAATCTTTTACTGCCTTTTTTTAATATAATTGATAAAACTTAATTGATGTTTCCTTGATTTATTGATTAGTATAGTTGCCACTTCTGAGGAAGGTTCAAGCCGAGGGTAAAGACGTGAGCTGGGGGGGTTTCCGGATCCGGTGGTCCGCAGCAGCTCCCGTCTTTAACAGTGTATAATGTCTTCCTTCCTTACGGGCTTTCTGGCACGAGCAGGCATGACAGCAGTGGATTTCTTTCTACCCGACGGGCCATGAGCAGGGATGCTTCACTCTTGACTTCCCCCGGAGCTCTGCCCTCTTCTCTTGTCACCCGTTCCTTATAGAGTTCTAGACAGAGAGGTGATGGGTGTGGTACGTGTGGTCGTAATCCTCTCCACACCCACTTCCATTGGTGGATACTCCATGCGGTGGGCTCCAGTTGGGGACCTTCTAGCCCATTAAAGATGCTGTTGAGCGGGCTTTCTCCCCTGTGGACATGGTTCGTTGCTTCTTGCTCCCGTTGTCTGGTATATTCGCGTAATTTTGCCTCATACTGTCTGTACGGCGTGCCCACCTCCACTTGTGAAGTTACTGTGCTGACCAGGGGGTGCCCCCATAGGATAAGTGTAGTGAACTAAGCCTCAGGTCAAGTCCTGACCCTGAGGGCCTTCCTGCAACAGGAACTGTTATTTCATTGATTTGTATCCAGAAATACAAATTAAGCTCATCCAGAGACTTTCTAATTGTATCCTGCACTGATCAATTGAAAGAACACTCTCTTTTTTATTATCATTACTATTTTACAATATCTTGATAATCAAAGTGTGTTTAGTTCAAACCATTTTAAATGTTGAAGTGAACTACTCATTTTAAATCAACTGTGAAACAGTATTAATGATTTTTAATCCTCATTCAAAGTAGAAATCAAGTTAATGTCTGTTACAGAGTAATTATTCATTTTCTTGATCTTCTGTCTGAAATGAGCAAGTTGTGATGTCGGTCAAAAGTCGGAGACAAACGCAAACAAGTTTATTGGAACGAACTGTCATGTTTTTAAAACCTCTCAGACAGAAATAAGAAGCTGGCACCTGTGAGTCTCCCATTTCGCCTAAACATTTCTCTGTCTGTTCCAAAAACATTTTTCTGTCTGTTCCAAAACATCTCACTGTTTTTCTGACTTCTAGTAACCTCTTACGTCACTAAAACCACACCCCTGTTGGCTCTTTCAGCCAATCAGGACTTCCCAAATTAACCGGAAACAGAACTCTTTAAATGTCGACACTTCCTAGTTCCAAACAGTTCAGTTCAGAGAGCAGAACCGAACAGAAAAGTTGCTGGAGAGAACAAGAAGTTCCAGACATGATCCGAAGTTCTTCCGAGTCTCGTGGGGATTATGGAATCTTCCACATCTGAGTGGAACCTCTGACGGGCTCACAGCTCATGTGAGTCCACCTGGGAGGCGAGCTGCTGTTGAACGAAATGATCTCACGACTCCTGAGGTCACAGCTGTTTTTACGGAGACGTTGAAAAGCGTTGAAAGGCAACTCTACACCGAGGCCGAACTATCGTCTGCAAAGGTAAAGAGTCGATCTTCAACTGCGAAGTGTACCGTGGGTTAAGCTGCGTCTGAAAGGAGCGTGTTGTTTCTGGTTATAACAGACACATTCCCTCACCCATCTCTCTCCATTTAAACTTCATTTTCCCATCTTTAAAACTCTTCTATCTGCCAGTAATTAATCCAGATATTTTCAGAAATGTCTGTTGTATTTCAGTTGCAAGTGAGATATCATGGCCGTATGGTTTCTCATTGTAAAGCTCATTAATTAAGCTGTGTTTTGTAATCAATCTGCCAATTATTGTAAATGTGTTTAAATCGTTTTTAATTAAACGGCTCACTGTTGTTGGTGAGTCAGAAATTTAAACACGTTTCCGTCTACATTTAATATTCAAAACGCGATATTACTCAGTCCAGAAAAATGAAAGAATCCGTTTAAATTATGGATAATATCAGACAGGTATTATTTCATTACATAAGTAAGTAAGTAAGTAAACTTTATTTATATAGCACTTATCATAAATACAATCACAAAGTGCTGTACAACAATAAAGAAATAAAAGCTTAAAATAAAATAAAATAATAACAACTCATTAATAAAAACAATAAAAACAGCTGGAAAAAACGGTAAAACATTTAACTAAAAGCTTGTCGAAATAAAAATGTCTTAAGCTGCGTTTTAAAAGAATCAACAGAGACGTTCACACGGAGAGACAGGGGCAGGGCATTCCACAGGCGGAGGGCTATGGCCTGAAAGGACAGGTCACCCCGAGTTTTAAACCGGGTCTTAGGAACCTTAAGAAGGTTCAGCGCTGAAGACCGAAGGGTGCGGGCTGGAGAATAAGGAATCAACATTTCAGTGATGTACTGGGTGGCCTGACCATTTAAAGCTCTAAAAGTCAAAACTAAGATTTTAAAATTAATTCTAAATTCAACAGGCAGCCAATGAAGAGAAGATAAAACTGGTGTAATGTGAGCCCTTCTGTTAGTTCCTGTTAAAAGCCTCGCAGCAGAGTTCTGGACCAATTGGAGACGAGCGACGGCAGTTTTGTTAAAACAAGTAAAAAGGGAATTACAATAATCTAAACGAGAAGAAATAAAAGCATGAATAATCATCTCCATGTCAGATCTGGATAACATTGCCCTCAGTTTAGAAATGTTTCTCAGATGATAAAAGCAGTTTTTTACCAGAAGCTTTGAATGTTTGTCCAAAGACATGGACTGGTCGAACAGAACACCGAGGTTTCTGAGGTTCGGCTGAGAAGAGGAGTCCAGAGAACCGAGGTGTTGTTTAATCCAAGGAACTTTCTGTTCAGGGGCAATGATCAGGGTTTCCGTCTTGTTAGAATTTAACTGAAGGCAGTTGTTAGCTAACCACGCCTTAATATGGTAAACACAGTTTACTAATTCAGCTAACTTATGTAATTCTGAGTCATAAAAGGAACAGTACAGTTGAATATCATCAGCATAGAGATGGTAAGACACATTTCTGAAGCTACTGAAAATCTTTCCCAGGGGGGTGATGTACAGAAGGAACAGAATAGGACCCAACACTGAACCCTGAGGAACACCATTCAGTAACGGAGTGGTCTTAGACTGTATGTTATTAACAAACATTGAAAAGGTTCTGTTGCTCAGATAAGAAGAAAACCACTTAAGAACAGTTCCAGAAAATCCCATCTCATGTTGCAGTCGATGTATCATAATTTTGTGGTTGACTGTGTCAAAAGCTGATGACAGATCCAATAAAATCAAAACACTGCTCTGACCAGAGTCTGCAGCCATCAATATGTCATTGGAGACTTTTAATAAGGCAGTTTCGGTGGAGTGCATCTTACGGAAACCAGATTGAAACTTATCAAGAATATTATTATTTTGCAAGAAAGTAGTCATCTGCCCAGCCACTAACTTCTCCAGAATGTTGGCGAGAAAAGGCAGTTTTGATATTGGCCTGTAGTTGCAGAGCTCAGTGGGGTCCAAGTTGGGCTTTTTCATGATCGGATTTAAAATTGTTTGTTTCAAAAAACTTGGAACTGACCCGGTTGAAAGAGAGATGTTAATTAATTCTGCCACATGGGGGCTGACAATATCAGACACCTTTAAAAACAGTGATGTGGGTACAACATCTAGCATGCAGGAAGAAGGTTTGATCTTTTTTAGAACAACCTTCACATCCTCTAAAGTGACAAGTGAAAATTAAGACCAGGGGCTCACTGTAGGGACAGAACTGGGGGTGACACCAAGAGCTGATTTAACACTTGCCCTGATGTTGTCAACCTTTTCCACAAAATAGTTTAAAAATCTATTGCAGTCATCTAATGTGAATACAGGCACCAGAGGGAGTGAAGGTGAAACCATATTATTAATGGTATCAAACAAGACTTTAGGATTTTTCTTGTTCATACTCACAAGATTAGAAAAATATGCAGACCTGGCCTGTTTAATCATTTCATTTAGAGTTGAGATCAGCTCCTTTAAGTGTAGTCTGTGGACTTCAAGTTTTGTAGATTTCCACAGACGCTCTACATTACGACATGACCTTCTGAACAACATAATTTCCTCATTTCTCCAAGGACAAGAGTTTTTACGAGAGGATATTTTGTGCTTTACAGGAGCAACCTTATCTAAGACAGACAGGCAGTGACTATTAAAAGACTCCACAAAGGAATCAGCATCACTGCAACTAGCAAAACAACTGGGCTCAAAAGATTCTGAGAATTTCTCAACAGCAGTTTGATTGATAATTCGCCTTTGAGAAATCACTTTATGAGGACAACTGTTGAGGTTAAAAGACAAATTAAAATAGACACAGCAGTGGTCGCCTGGATACAGTCGCCTTGTATGCCGGTCTCGTGGGGTATCCATTCCAGTGGTTGGCAGGCATAGAAACTCTGTCGTACAGCATTTGCAAGGGTAGCCTAGTATTTTCAACCACTACCTGATATTTGTCACATTCCCTTTGATAGATCTTCGTTCTCAGGGTTGGGCTTGTTGCCAAATTATTAGTTCATCCACCGAGATTTCACAGTATTCCGTTTGGTGAGGTTCTCCATAGTTGGGGCCCCATTTGACCTTAACCTGCCATCCCAACACCCGCAGATAAACAACATTAAAGATCCACGGCGTCCCCATCGGGCTGGGGTTGTATGGTAATCCCCACTGGTCGCTTATTAACATGAAGCCAGTAATCTGTGAAGACGCCCTGGTGAGATCTGGTTTACAGAAGGTTCTTACACTCGAGCTGTATAATTCTTTGTTTTATTTGTAAAAATTGAATAATCTTTTCTGGGTCGGTCTAATTTTACCAGCTCTCTTCTGACAATCAGGGCTGGCTCGTATGGCCCGGTTCTGGATCTTTGATACAGCATATTCCATACGTATTCACGGGGTTATCCCTTAGATCTCGGGAGGAAGTCCATTTCGCCCGGCCAACACATCGGGGCAGTCCTCAACGTAGTTTCGTCCCATGACCAACATTCCTCGATGATTTCAGGTAATTTTATGTTATCTCTTCCTCCCCAGATGGGACTGGGGCATCTTATAATACCTATTAGCAATTGTCTTTCTAACCTTTTTCTGCGATGCGATCTGTTGATGAGTCTAGCGCCCCTTTGGTTGGTTCTTACTTGTTCGTTTTCTTGTCTGTGAGTTTCCATCTTCTCGGGAACGTATTGCCGGCCCAAGCTTTCAGCACATTTTGTCTTTTGTCCGTTTTACTTGGTTGAGGCTTTTCTGCGTCGTTTTTACTGTCTTCAGTCGGCTGGATTGTGGCTCCAACGGAGTACACTCCCCTGTATGGTGCAATGATCATCTGCACGGAAACTCTAACCCTCTGGGTGGAGTCTGGCCTTATGGGAGTGTTCACCCATTGTGCAGCTGTTCTGGGGATCTGTAGCACTCCTTTCCTCTCCCAGGCTTCCGGGGTCACTAGATACTCAGCTGTTTTTTGCTTGGGTCTAGCCCCGTGTATGGCCCATGCATCCAGGCTGGTGGTGTGGTAGTATAGATTTGTATGCCTGGTCCCTGCCTCTCGAGGAACCTCCGGCAGGTCGATTAATGGGAGATCTTGGTTTAGGATTACCTCTGCTACCAGTTGAGCCCACGTTGTTAGCTCCCAGGGGCTCTTCCAGACGCCTTTTTGAGCTCCTTCGTTCACTTCATCAGGCAGCTGGTTTACTTCACCTCCATCTGTAACCGGTGGGTCCCTGAACACCCTGAAGACCAGTGGAAACTGGTTAGTGCTGAGAGGTGCGTTTCTCACTTTTCCCATTGAGGGATTATAGGGCCAGGCTTGCTGCACTGATTGTTTGAGCAAATCCTGAGGGTTCCAACATTTCCCTTTCTTTTTAGCCTTTTCCCCCTCATTTGGTTTAACTATCCCTGGATATAAAGGTGGGGCCGAGGGTGTTGCGTTCGGCCCTTGGTCATACTGCTGCATTCTTGGGGTTTCTTTTGGGTCCTCGGATTTTCTTTCGTCCAACTGGGCTTTAAAGGATTTGACGGGGTCATAGTATTTCCTTACTTGCCAACCCACTGCCCTTTCTGAGTGCAGTAGCTGACCATTTTGTATTTCTTCTTGACAGCCCTTGAAGTATTCCACAACAGTTCTGTTCCACTCACAAGTACAGTCTCTTGGGCCTTTGCCACTCAGATCCCATTGTGTTATTATAATCATCCGAGGCAGGACAGAGACTTTGCACTTCCCACAAATAAACACATCCATTACCTTTACAGGTTTTACTTGGAAATATCGGACATGCTGCTTTCTTGCTTTAGGTTTGAGGGGTTTCTTTTTCCCTGGTCCTTCCCAGAGAAGGGGTAGACCGCTTGGGTCCAGGCAGGTCACGCAGACATGCTGCTTTCTTGCTTTAGGTTTGAGGGGTTTCTTTTTCCCTGGTCCTTCCCAGAGAAGGGGTAGACCGCTTGGGTCCAGGCAGGTCACGCAGTTGTTTTCCACCTTGTTCCATCTGAGGGCTTCATCTTCTGTTGACAGGTATCCTTTTTTAGCATATTCCAATGTTTTCAGAGCCCTACCTGCCCAAAGCTCTGAAGCTGTTCTTCGTAGGATAACTCCCCCGCATACAGTGGCCATTCTAATAAAGGGGAGCGTGGTGCTTGGTTCTTTGGCCATACTCTGGTTTCAACTTAGCTAGGAATTGGCTTCAGTTGCTCTATTCCTTGGATCCCTTTCTTTACTAACTCGACTGTGTTTTTGGCTAACAGTCTCTTCACTCTGTCTGTGGCATTGTATTTGGGCCTTACTGCAACTGCTGACGTGTGATCCTGTGCTCTGACCCACACCTTCTGCCCCACCTTGAATGAGGTTTCAGGGTCTGGCTGTTCCTCCTTATCATCGGAGCCCCGTCCAGTTTCCTACGTGGTGAACTGTCGTTGATTAAGCTCCTCTGAGGGGGAGGGTCTATCAGCTCGACACCTGTCATTCAAGGCCTGTTCTATTTCCACAGTTTTAGTACTCCATTCTTTGGTTTTAGCATTTTTACCTATCCAATTTTTGACTAAACCTATAGCTCTTTCGGCCACTCCGTTGGCTTGAGGTGTGTAGGGAGGCGAATACACACGCATTACCAAAAGTCTGGCACCAGTGATCCACTTGTGCGTTGTGAAAATGTGTTCCATTATCAGTTCTCAGTTCCTTTGGAATGCCTAACAACCCACAGACTTGCTCCAACATGCTAACAACACTGTTGCCATTAGCTTTTCTTGCTGGTTTCACTACCACATACCCTGACATTGAGTCTGCTAGCACTAGAAGGTATTTCTCTCCCTTCTTGCCCGTGACTCCCATAGGCCCAGCTACATCCATGCATACTGAGCCCCAGG
>NC_056498.1:93271198-93275493 GCF_014905685.2 Nematolebias whitei
CGTGACTCCCATAGGCCCAGCTACATCCATGCATACTGAGCCCCAGGGTATGGTGCTTTTGATAGTTTGCCAATCCACTCGGTGCCCTTGCCTTCCTGCATTGTACTGACCACATACTTCGCAGTCCTGCAGCACCTTGCGGATTTGTTTTAAAGGGACCCAGTGCTCCTGGCTCTCTAACTCCTTACGTGTAGGTTGCATGCCTGCATGACCGTGGCCTTCATGCACGCCCCGCACAATCTCTAACACGTACTCTTCTGGGACCCTCCGACCTTCAGAGGTTCTGTCCCACTTCTCGATCCCGACAAAAACTATTTTTCTCTGCTGGACATAACAATCGACTTCTTCGTTGCCCTGCCAGTATTTTCCTTCTCTAGTGTGGGACTTTTGGTGCTCCACCTCTAACTGCAGATTTAGTCTGAGTTCAGCTATTTTCTTCCACAAGTCATGGTGAGCCACCACTTTTCCCTTAGCACTCTCAAATCCATTCTCTTCCCAGATGGATAAGTCCTCATTTAAAGCTTGTGTACAGTAATGACTGTCAGTCACTACCTTTGCTCTTTTCACTTTCTTGTTTGTCAGTTCTAGCAGTCCTTCGAGTACTGCCGTAACTTCTCCTGTTTGCGCACTTCCTGGCACTCTCCCCCTCCTAAGGCAGCACTCGTTCCCCTGATATTTGAGGATAAATCCCCAATGTGCCACCTGATCAGATCCCTTCTTGGATCCATCCGTGTAGAGAGACCAGTCATGCATTTTTTGTTTTTCAGGTGTCTCTTTCGTCATTTTTCTGCTTGGCGGCTGTGCCGGTCCTATCTCTAGATCAGGGTCTAGCAAAATGTCTTCCCATCTACCCCATCTTGTGTTGGTAGCTTTGGTACTCTCAATTGTTCCCTTTCTGAGATATTTGTGCACTTGGCTCTGCGTTATTACTTTAATAGTCTGTCCTTGAGCCAGATCTTTCAGCGTTCCCCAGTATCTAGCAAGCACTGCTAACTCTTTTTCTTCCTGAGGAAACTTTTTCTCAACTGAGGTTAACGTGTAACTCCAGAGAGTAACTAAACCTCCGTTTTCATTTTTGACTGTTATTATGGTATCATCTCCCTCACAGCTAACTTCAGCTACAAGTTTTGTCATCAGGCTTCTTGGTTCTAAGTGTACTGCTTCCTGTATTTTTGTTCTCAGTTCTTCCAAGTCATTTTGGTTTTCAGCGGTCCAAATCCAAGCTTTTTTGCTTTTCTGTTCGTTTTCTCCTTCTCTTTTCTTCAGGCAAGCATATAAGGGTTTGGCAAATTTTTGATAGTTAGGGACATGATCTCTCACATAGTTGCACAGGCCTAAGATCTTTTGCAGCTCATTTTCGGACTCGGGGGGCTGAATCTGTTCTAGTTTCTCTCTGTAGCCTTCTGAGAGTCCCAGATTGGCTGTCACTTGAAACCCTAGATAGTTTACTCGAAACTGCACAAACTGACATTTCTTCAGATTCAGTTTCAGCCCTGCTTCTGTGACTCGCTGCACCACCTTTGCTAGTCTTTCTAGATGTTGTTCTTCTGTCATCTGCGATAAATACATCATCGATGTAAACTGTGGCACCTAAATCTTTAATCACATCCATTATGGCTGATTGAAACACATTTGGAGAGTTTTTGTATCCCTGTGGTAATCGCTGCCAGACGTAGCTTCTCCCTTGATGGGTAAAAGCTGTTTTCCCTTGGGATTCTTTAGCCAGTCTGAGTGAGAAGAATCCGTTAGCCAAGTCAATGCAGGATTTGTACTTTTTCACCTGCAGGGTTTTCAGAGTACCTTGTGGATTGATTAGGCTAGCTCGGTTGGCCACTGTTTGTTTGTTAAGTGCCTTAAAATTGATTACTGGTTGCCATCCTCCTCCAGCAGACTCAGGTTTCTTTACTGCCTGGATGGGGCTGTTAGTAATAGGATTAGCTTCTTCTTTAATGATCCCTAAAGCACTTAATTCCGTCACAATCTTGTTCATTTCTTCAACTGCCCCTGGATTTAGGGGATATTGTCGCACAGGTGGATGCACTCCTCCTTCGATTAAGTGTATGAATTTTTGACCCAAATCCCCGCAGTCATTTTTAAACTTGGCCGCTGAGGCCGACTCGATGATCTGTTCTAACTTCTCTTTCCCAGCCCGGGAGAAGTCGCTGTCATTTAATTTTTGCTCTATAACTTCGGGGATATTTACAGGTTTATACCACTCTCCTATTTAATTTTTTCCATGAGTTGGCCCAATTTTTACTAACCTGGATTTGAGCTTTTCCAGTCATCTATTCTAGGGCTCTTCGGTCCCTTCTTGGCTTTCCTAATTATTTTAAGTCTGTTATTGTCATAAGGTTGTAAGGTCCCTTTATCCATATAATTCCTTGCCATAAGCCAAAAGGCATTTTTTCTATGGTTCGATTAGCCAATTGAACCGTGAGGTGCCCTATTGTTTTTAGGTTTCTGCGGGTCATCAACACATCTGCCCCAGAGTCTATCAGGTAAGGTTCTCCACCTAGTTTAGTGTAGATTTCATCCCCATCGCAATAGGCCTTCTCCAGGGTGACCCGCGACCTTTCGGCCATTATTTAGCTGGCCCACCACTCCCTTTCGCATGGGATTCTTGGAGGGCCTTCTTTTCTTCTGGGGTGAGCTTTGCATATTCCTCTGGTGGTATATATTTGCCCCATTTTTGGGGTGTTGGGTTTGCAGCTGGGGCCTGAAATTTCCTTGGTTGTTGGTTCCTCTATTGTGGTTCTGGCAGCCTCTGGGTTTGCTCTCTGTATTGTGGCAGATGAGGGGCCTTCTGTGCTTTTTTCGGTTGTTTTGGGCTTTGCCTTATCTCACTTTTCTTTTTCTCTTCCCAGAACTGCTGTTCTAGATTGTAAGACTTCACTGCCTGATTTATTTGGGCGACAGTAGTTTCATGGGGTATTCTGGCAAAGGTGAGTTCTCCCCTTCTCCCTTTGGTTATGATTCTTAAGGCTTTAACGTATCTTTTGGGGGGAATCACTTGCTTAAGTTGATACTAGACTGGTGTGAGGCGTTGCCCTTGATCCATACGTACTTTTGCTCATTGAATCTGAGTCCTTGTTGTCCATATCCTCCAGGACCAACTTTTCATATTGGTTTTGAGCCGACTCCCCTTTACTCACTGGGTTTGTAGTGACATTACTCAGCCACAGCTTTTTTGCTGCATCACACTCAGTGGAGCTAACGACCACGGGCCACACATCTTTGATGTATTCCTCAGTGGTCTGTTGGGGTCTTTTTTCTCTCACTAAGGTTTTCAGCTTTTTGTACTCACGATAACTGTCAGTGTCTGAGCCGGAGGCTCCTGCCTTGGTTCAGGGGTTGATTGAGGCACATAGTACGACAGTTTTGTTTCGGCCGGGCATGTGTCATCCTCTTCATCGGCCGATATTTCATCTCGCAATTTCTTTTCTGTTTCTTGGGTGTATTTGTAGGCAGTCTTTTTCATCCTTCTTAGCATCATATTGTGCACTATTCCCAAGTAAGCTGTTCTAAATTTACTGGTTAAGGGCTTGTGGGCTGCTAATGTGGGGTACGAGGGCATCATTAAAATGTTGGCCCACTCTCCCAAAGTAGCTTTAACAGTCAGTTCCACTGTCTCCTCTGACCTGTCTGCCCATATTAGTGGAATGCCATAATGATTTTGGCCAGCTTCATGGATGTAAGTTCGGCGCCCATCGCTCACCTGCACTGGGCCCCAACTCAAATCCCTGGCCAACCTTTCTGACACTCTGTGTACATCCAGTATTTCTACCCCCTTCTTTTGTCCTTTCCTTTGCCCTATTCTCAGTGGCTTGATTGGACTATCATATTGGTCTGCTATTGATCCTAAGCTGGCACTACCTTGATTATCGGTGCCCTCCTGGCTCAGATCTGCATCTGTGTTAAGGTCTGTGGGTGATGTCAAAGGCGAACAGTTTGAAGCAAGGACTAAACAACTTGAGGTAAAAAACAATTATATTTATTGGTTCAGGTGAAGCTGGTAAACTCAAACTCAGGATGGATCCACTGTGGGACTAGAGAGGAGATTGGTGGTGAACGACAAATCGTCTTGAGAGGAGATTTTGGAAATGTTGATAGTAATCCAAAAATAAGCTTACTTGTCGTTGTTGTTCCAGGAGCATGAGAACAGGAGACAGGATCCGAATCCAATAATCCACGGTGGGATCAGGTGAGTATATTAACGAGTGTATTTACAAAAATCACCTAGGGAGCCGAGGTGGAGGTGAGGAGAAACCAGGAACCAGGTGAGGCACACAGGAGTA
>NC_056498.1:93275503-93287593 GCF_014905685.2 Nematolebias whitei
CGTCTCCTCCTGGTGGACAGGGACATGAAACACACTCTTGAACTCCTCAATAAAGTCGTTAAATGATAGTGAAACCACAGGGTGAGACTGAAGGTAAGCATGAGCCCATTCAAGAGGTAAACCTCTCAATGAAGTAACGATATAAGTGATCCTGGATGCAGAGTTTGGGAACAGAGAAGGAGAACGGGCAAATGCTGGTTCACATTGGAGGAGGAAACCATTGAATTGTTCCGGGTTACCTTCAAAAACTGCGGCCGGCCGAATCTCCGGCTCACGGGGTTGTTCCGAGCGGGCGGTGCTTAGCGCTGGCGGTGCTAATGATGGTGAGACGGCCGGCGTGGGTGGAGTTAGTGTTCCCATTCTATTGCCGATGGACTGAATCATTCCACCCACCGTTACCAGATTCGACTGTGTAGTCTTGTGCTGGGTAATTAGTTCCTGTAAGAGAGCTTCATTTCTCCTTACCCTCTCCTCAAGGGTGACCTGATCAGCATTCAAACCGTTCTTTGACATATTGTGGCCAGAGCAAACTGTTAAGGTCTGTGGGTGATGTCAAAGGCGAACGGTTTGAAGCAAGGACTAAACAACTTGAGGTAAAAAACAATTATATTTATTGGTTCAGGTGAAGCTGGTAAACTCAAACTCAAGATGGATCCACTGTGGGACTAGAGAGGAGATTGGTGGTGAACGACAAATCGTCTTGAGAGGAGATTTTGGAAATGTTGATAGTAATCCAAAAATAAGCTTACTTGTCGTTGTTGTTCTAGGAGCATGAGAACAGGAGACAGGATCCGAATCCAATAATCCACGGTGGGATCAGGTGAGTATATTAACGAGTGTATTTACAAAAATCACCTAGGGAGCCGGGGTGGAGGTGAGGAGAAACCAGGAACCAGGTGAGGCACACAGGAGTAAAGGTGGAGTAGGAGAAACACTGCTGTCATGCAGGGAGACCGATAAGGAGCTTGAAGTCAGCCAGCCAGTAGTCACAGGAACATGGAGCTTGGTAGAACTTTGCTCTGGCACTGATCTGGAGTGAGGCTCCAGATTAAATAGCTCCTCCACCTGGTCCAGGTAATGAGCAGCAGCTGTGGAAAGATAATTAGAAAAAACACAAACAACAGAGAAAGGAGGGGTAGAGGAGCCAACCTCTACAATCTGTTTCTCCCTGTGAGCTCTCTTCATCCCTTTCCTCGCTCTCTCCATTCACTGGTTGTATTTTTGCAAGTGTCTTACACCCTGACTGTCCCACTTGTGATTCTGCACCACTTCTCCGTCATCTTATGGCTGAACTTTTCAAGTCATTTTCTGAGGGTGAAGTCAGAGGCATTTTCGGTTCTTGAGGATTAATCCTTAAAGGATCCTCGCTTTTCTTTACCCCTTGTGATGTCGATGGTTTCTCCGCGTCCTCTCTCCCTAGCTTTAGGGGTTCCTCGACTGTTTTTTTCATCTGGTTTTGTCATTGAGGCTACGGCCCTTGCTTTCCGATCTTCATCTAGACGAGTGGGAGTCACAATGATCAATTCCTTCAATGCTGCTGCAGTAGGCATCTCTCTTGCTAACCACATAGCTGAATGAACTGTCACACGCTCAGCTATTTCTCACTGTAGGTGGTGGGACTGCAACCCGTCGACACTTATCACTAGTCGCCTGAAACTTTGAGTTATGCCTCGGGATCTTCCTTTTTCGAAGGCTCCTAACATTTCTCTCATATATCCTTCATTGCTGGTCGCTTCCTTGTAGCTTATAATTGGGACATGTATTATGGCATAATGTGGAAGGTCAGCGCTGCTAGTTAGGCTCACTTTTGGCTTCGAGTCTTTTGTCCACTGTCTTAATTGATTTATCTCTTGTTGATACTCGCTCCCCGCTAGTTTCTTTAAAGTTTTTCTGAAAGATGAGTTATGGATCTTATATTTATGATTGGTGAATACCAACAACCCGTCGGCATCTACTGTCCAAGGGCTTCCTTTCAGCCTACACACTCGGGTCCCATTTTGGAATGGTATGATTTGTATTTCCTCGGCTAAAGGTTTAAGGGTTTCAGTAAGAGGGAATTTGGGCATGCCTTTTGGTTACAGCTTAATTTTGTCTTTCAGCCTCGCTTTGGGCTCTTTTTCATCTTTTTGGTTGGATTTTGATTCAAGCTTTGGTTCTCGATGTTTCTCTTTAGATTCCTTTTTCCTTGGGGTTTCATTGGGTATTCCTGAGGAACCCTCTCCCGCGTCCTCTTTCTTATCTCTTTGATTATCACTTGGCTCTAACTTTTGTTGCGTCTTTGTTTTTCTTAGGGTTCCCATGTTCAACTCCTTTCCACTTGTCCAATGCTGGCTCAATTTTTTGGCTAGACTTTGGGCAATGGCATCTAGTTGCCAATCAACCTTTTCTTTTTCTGCCTCATCATCAAAGGACCAGTCATTGGTATTATTTTCGTCTTTTGCCATTGATCTTAGGAGCTCACCATCTGAGTCTAGGTCTGGGTCTTGATTCTTAGTATCCCTATATTGGCTATTGCTTAGGGGAAAGCTTCCAAATGGGAGATTCACAAATGAGGGGTTTGCATGGGAGGCCGGGATGAATGCTCCTTGTTCAGGTTTGACAACATTCAGACCTTCTTTTTCTGCCTTGATTGTTACGATTATTTCACTTTTATGTGTTTCATCTGCTTCCTTATCCGATTCGGACTCATCCTCATCTGTATTTCCTGGAGAACCCGTTTGTGATGTATGTTCTTTTCTTACCCCTGTCTCCTGGTATTTTTTCTGTTCATACATAGCTAATCTCATTAACTCATCTGTATACTCCCTATACTTAGGGCTTGCCTGTATATCGTCATTAATTAAGAGCCATCCCAATCCTGATGCCTTAGCTACCATTTTTATTAGGGGGTCATATTCAGTGGAAGGACTGATCACCACCGCCAGTAGCGCACTTACTGGTGTTTCTACCATCTGCACCCACCATTGTAGCCACTTTTTGAACTCTGCTTTGGTTTTTATTTTAGCTGGGTCTCGCATTACTGTCTGTTGAAGCCCGTTCGTTGCCTTGTTGCAATGGTTCACACCCTTTTCATCGATGCTCTTGATCAGATTTTGTTGCAGAACTTCTTCATTTTTCCTCCAGATTACTGTCTTTGAATTGGAGCTGTATATGTGGGTGCCAGGTTTCATAACCTTTTCCATATGGGAGGATTCCTACCCTCACTCCTAGTATTTCTCTCTCTGACTCGGGTGTTGCTCCTGTTTGATCATTTGGCTTGGGCTGGTTATCCAGTTCCATTTCTTCTACAGCTTTGCCCATTTTTCTGTTTTTGTCGTCTCGAGTGTCTGTTCCACAGAACCTCCTGGCCCTATTATTTGTTCTTCAGATGGGAACAGACTAGCTGCTTAACTTATTACTTGGGTTATGGTCAGTAATCCTTCGTAAGCCCTTCTACCCCACCCACTGCCTAGTGGATCACTATGGGGTACTTGGCTGGTGGCCTGGTCCAGCCACTCACACTCTCTCAACTCTAAGGACTGTGTTCTTTTTTCAGGGTTTGATCAGTCCTCTGATACGCGCCTTCTCTTTGGGAGTCTTTACACTAAAAAAACGTATCCCACCGCTGGCACCATGTTTTGCTTACACAAGTGAAGTAGACACAGGACACGTGCCACGCCCTCACTGCAGCCTTCTCCTCTAACGGGTCTCTGAACTAATCCCAAGGCTCAGGTATTACCCACAGCTGTTTCCCAGGACAGTTCTTAGTCTAAGGCTGTATTGAGATGATTCACTCAGACTGTTAACTACCTACGATCCTTGTACCACACCCAAAGTCTCACCTCGTGCCTCGCCCGACCTAGCAGCAGGAGTGGGGATGTTTAGCAGACGAGGAAGCGCAAGTTAACGGTAGCTCATCTCCTGATTTAGCATTGCAATTGTTATCCGATCTGGCTTTGTTTAGAATCTAGGCATAAGACTCTTGGATGTTGTTTTATAATCAAAGCTAGGAAACCTTTTAAAACTTCCCGTGCTCCTGTTGTTTCTCTGAACCAAGTCTTCCACTTCCATGAACATGGGTGTTGAAATAAGAATCCAGAATTTTACGTTTTGCTTTGCTTTTTTTTTTTTTTTTTTTGTGATGGCCTCCCTTCTCCCCTTACAGCCATCCTCTCCACACCATTATTATGAAATATTTATTATAGTGACTATCTAGTGTAGGTTTTTTTTCTTTTTTAATAGGATAGAAAGAAAGAAAAGACAAAGTAAGACTCCAAAATATAAGAAATATACACAAAGAGAGCACACGTCAAAACACCCGGCCACTGTCTGTTCACCTGCAAAGAACATGACAAAACACAGCAACAAAATACATATGTATAAAGAACTTAAAATATTCATGGCTTTGCAGTAAGTTTCCATAAATATATATACCCATACCTACGCCTATATACATACATACATACATACATACATACACATGAATATACACTCACATACATATCTATATATCTACATAAGCATCCCTGCTTCTATTTGTGTGGTTGTGAGCATGCATAAGTGTATAAGGCTTCTCTAATAGAACATTTATTAGTAACTGTGAAGCAGCAGAGACCCGACCCCCAAGACCAGAGGCAGACGAAAAAGGGGGGACCAGAGCCCAAGACCCCAGGAGGGACCCCGACCGCGGAGCCCCCAGAGCCACCCACACAGGACGAACCACTCACCCACCCCCCAGAACGGACCACAGGGGAGAACCGGAAGATCCCCACCAGCAACCACATACAGTGACCCCCCGGGGCCAACAGCGACAAACTCATAGGCTTCCATCGGCACCCGCCGCACCGATGTAGGTCCAGGTCCAGGCACCGAGGCCCGGGCACCGAGGACTCACACCACCCAGGCCAAGGCCCGACAGGGCCAGAGGACCCGAGCCCCACCAGGCAGACACCAGGCCGAGCCGACACACGCCCAAGTGCCCAGCCCCCGATACCAAGGGCCCCAAGCGCGCCGGCAGGCAAGGGCACACCCCACCAGGGGGCCGCACGATAGGGGCGCGATGCCAAGCACCCCCAGTTGTATCAAAGAGGGGGCAGTCCGAGTCTCGGCCTAACAAATACCCATTCATACACAGACACAATCACACTATCCCAACCTCAATCTCACATTCATTCACTCAAAGACATACAATAACGATACATTTCATTCTTATTCCCGATACACACTCTATACCCCCCAGGTCCAAGACATGTACCCGCCCTCTACAGGGGGCAGCCCATGCCCAAACCCAGGAGGTAAACCCATTCATTCTTGAGCGGAGAAGAGCCAATACCCCAGACCCGGCCCAGGCCATGTCCCGCCGACAGGACACCCCCCCCACCATGAAGAGGACACGCCACCGACCACCCCCACACACCGCCAACAACCAAGCACGCACCCCCAGCCGACCGCCCGCCAGGCCCCGGCAGCCACCCCAGCCAGCGGGCCAACCATGGCACCCAAGAGCCAAGCTCAGGGGGTCCAAACAACCCCAGGGAGAGCACAGCGCCAGCACCGCCCATGGCAACCCCCAGACCCTGAACCCCCACATAGTCCTGGTCAACACCCGACGGCCTGCCCTTCTCCCGGACCCCACCCCCGGAATGGCAGTCAGGGAACTAGGTGGGTAGGAAGAGGAGAAAAAAAAAATAAAAAAAAAAAAAAATAAGACCCCGACACATACACCCCCACCCCTAGATGTGCTGTTGATGTGTGTTGTTGTATAGTGCCATTAAAAAGGAAAGAAGAAGGAGCAAAGGCTGGCATGGTGCCAGTTTCCCCTCCACCCCAACTCTATCCAAACCCTAGTGTCTAAATGCAACCATTGTAAGTGAGCACAGGCACAGGGGGTGAGAGTAAGGTCATCCCACCACCCATAGCCATGTGCCCACCTCAAATTCCTATATATGAATGTCATGAGGATGTTATGAATGAATGTCTAAGGTGTACAATAAAATTGAGTCCCAGGTGGCTATGGTCAACAAAGATGTAAAATTGTTGCAGCACACCCGAGCCCAAACAACCCTAAATGTGTGGAATTGAAATGAAGAGGGTGGAGGTGCATGGTGAGGGATGGGGAGAGATAACTGTGAGAGCAAATGCTCCCACAGGGAGTCAGCTCCCCCACTGACCCAACAGCCCCCCCCCCCCAGCCCCCCAAGGTCCACCCAGGGATTGAGGCCAAGACACCTCTCCATCTGGACCGACCGCCAGGCCCGCTGAGCTCCAGACCAGAGAGGGACAGAGCCCCGAGGGCCGCCAGAAGCTGCACCAGCAGCCTACACACCCGAGGGCCACCAGGACCCCCACAGACCGCAGTCAGCCCGCTACCAGATGGAGCCAAACCCCACCAGGACGACCCGGCCAAGAGCGCCCGCCCAACCGCCGACAGTGCCAGGAAGCACCGGGAGCGAGCCCCCACCACAGGAAAGGGGCCAGCCAGCCGGCCATGCACAGTCCCGGGCCGCCCCCAAGGACATCCACCCCATCCCCACCCCAGAAGAAATACTACACCCACCCCTCATTCGGACATCTCTCAAAACACATAGCACATTAGACACCTGGGCTGGGTCAAACTACCCCCTCCTAGGGGCCACTGGTCACGCCCCCAAACACCCAACCCCCCAGCCCATGACCCACAACCCACCAGCGAGCCGAAGGCCCCCACCCAGAACCGGGCACCAGAGCGCAAGCCGGCCCAGAGCCCGGCAACCCGCCCGCCAGAGCCCAAGATCCCCGAACCCCACAGGCCCAAGCCCGGGGGCGACAAGCCCCCAGAACCCCAAGCCCCCGTGCCCACCCCGAACCCACATCAGCACAGCCAGGCTACCAGATCGGTGACCCACGACCGCCGCCACAGACCACCTGAGGGCCTGCATGCAGCCACCAGCAGACATCCCCCAGAACCACCCAGGCCCTCCCCAGAGGGAAAGCAGTGCCCCCCTGCCCAGGTACCCCCAAGAGCCCAGCCCCCGGCAACCCCCCCGGGGACCCAAACCCATACACCCGCCTCCACATCAACCCCAAGGCCCCACAAGGTCAGATCCCAGACTACCCACCCTCACTATGTAACGGAGCCGATCAAAGGAGCCCACAGAGATTGATCCAATGTGTCGGCAGATGCTGTTTCAAGACTAATATGATCTAACAGAAGATTTTTATACTGATTAATGCTAAGATTATTTTTATTTTTCCAATTCAGGAGTATGGTTTTCTTTGCGATGCATAAGGCAGTGAAAATCATGCGACATGTATTTTTTTCCAGGGTAACATCTTCCAAGATAGCCAATAAGCAAACAGACGGAGAGAGTGGAATATTACATTTCAGACATTTAGACAAGTCTTCACAAACCTGGACCCAGAACCTCTGAACGGGTGGGCAGAACCAGAGTGCATGGATATAATCATCAGGAATATTGCCTGTGCACTGTGAGCAGTTGTTAGATGATGTAAATCCCATCCTAAACATTCGCTGACCTGTATAATGTACTCTATAAAGAACTTTATACTGTATTAATTGTAAGTTGGAGATTCTAGTCATTTTAAATGTTCTTAAACATATTTGAGACCAGGTGTTTTGGTCAAAATTGATTGATAAATCTGACTCCCATTTTGCAACAGGTAGCATTATGGACTCATTGATTCTAGACAATTTCTTGTATATTTTAGATAATAATTTGGGGGATTTAAGATTAAGGAACTCTAACACACATATTGGTGTTTCTAACAAAGTTTTATTAAGCTTAAATTTCTTTTTTATGATAGACTTAATTTGTTGATATTCTAAGAAGTATTTATTTTCAATGTCAAATTGTATTATTAAATTATTAAATGGAATAAAGTCTACACCTTCATATATGTGTTCCAGACGTTCAATTCCCTTGACTCTCCAACCTGGGAAATTTAACATATTATTTTCTTGTAGGATGTCAGGATTGTTCCAGATGGGTGTATGTCTACAGGGGTGTAGTGAAGATTTTGTCATTTTCAAATACTCCCACCATGCTGTCAGAGAAGAGCTAATACTGATGCTTTTAAAGCAAACATGTCTTTTTATATTTGTGCTAATAAACGGTAGATCTGAAATCTTAATATTATTGCATAAAGTTTGTTCTATGTCTATCCAAGTTTCATCTAATGTATTTGGATTTAACCACTTTGAGATATATTGTAACCTATTGGCTAAATAGTAGTGATAGAAGTTGGGAAGTTCTAATCCTCCGGTATCTTTAGATTTCTGTAATGCTTTTAAGCTAATACGTGGAGTTTTGTTTTTCCAAAGGAATTTAGATATCAAAGAGTCCAGTGACTTAAACCATTCAGTTGAAGGTTTATTTGGAATCATTGAGAATAAATAGTTTATTCTCGGCAGGACCATCATTTTTACTGAGGCAACTCTTCCCATAAGTGATATGGGCAGAGATTTCCATCTAGTAAGATCATCTTCAATGTTCTTTAAAATTGGGATATGATTCAATTTTATTAAGTCTTCCAATCTAGGAGAAATATTAATGCCCAAGTATGTAATGTTACCTGATTGTAGTCGTTCATTGAGAGAAGTATTAAACACGCAGTTTATTGGAAGAGCTGTAGATTTTGACCAATTTATAGAATAATCAGAAACTTTTGAGAATGAGTTTATTAATTCGATAACATTAGATATTGAATTTTCTGTGTTCTGAAGAAAAAGTAAAACATCGTCAGCATAAAGACTTATTTTATGTTCTATATTTCTACACTGTATACCTTTAATATCAGCAGTTTGTCTTATTGCTGCTGCTAAAGGTTCAATAAAAATAGCAAATAGTGCAGGTGAAACTGGACATCCCTGCCTGGTCCCCCTCTGTAAACAGAAGCTTGAAGATATTTGATTATTTGTCCTGACACATGCTCTTGGTGAGTTATATAATATTTTTAACCAATTAATGAAATGGTCCCCAAAACCAAATTTACTCAATGTAGAAAATAAAAATTTCCAGTTTACCCTATCAAATGCTTTTTCTGCGTCCAGAGACAATATAGCTGTTTCAATATTTTTACTATATGAATACTCTATTAAATTATATAATCTGCGTGTGTTTGTGGTCGAGTGTCTTCCTTTTATGAATCCAGTTTGGTCAGGATGAATAATGAGAGGAATTATTTTCTCTAATCTTTTAGAGAGGACTTTACTAATTATTTTAACATCCACATTAATAAGAGAGATGGGGCGATAACTGGTAGGTAGTACTGGGTCTTTGCCTGGTTTTAATAGTAAACTAATGTTGGCTGAATTCATATGTGTTGGAAATCTGCCATTTTCTTCAGACTCAAGTAGCATTCTGTGAAATATTGGTTCCAGGATGTTCCAGAACTCTTTTTAAAATTCTGCTGGATATCCATCTGGGCCTGGAGATTTCTTATTTGGCATGTTTTTAATGGCTTCACGGAGCTCATCTGATGTTAATGGTGAGTCTAGTTCTGAAGATTGACTACTGTCTAGTTTTGGAAGTATTACTCTCTCCAAGAATTGATTAATATCTTCATCTGTTGGATTTATATGTGGAGTGTATAGAGTTTTATAGAAATCTCTAAAAACATTATTTACTTTTTCCTCGTCATAAGTTATGTTACCATTTGTGTCTTTAATACCATATATAAATGTTTTTTCTTTATTTAATTTGAGTTGATTAGCTAAAAAGCTACCGGATTTATTACTGTGTTCAAAATGTTCCAAGCGAAGTCTTTGTACTAAGAATTTGTTTTTTTTGTCAATACATTCATTTAGTTCTAATTTTATCTTGCGTAGTTTTTTCTGTTTCCTCTCCTTGTAAACTTTCTAATAATTTGTTAGATTTCTCTAATTCCTCAATACGTTTATTTTCTTTTTTCTTTTTGTTTGTTGAGTAGGATATTATTTTCCCTCTCATAACTGTTTTCCCAGCCTCCCAGAGTGTACACGCTGATGTACCTGGCAAGTCATTAAACTCTAAATACGATGTCCATTCATTTTTAAAGTATTGTATAAATTCTTCATCCATAAGCAGTGAGGTATTTAATCTCCAGTTTATACTTTTTGGGATTTCTTTCTTATTATCTAAATTTAAAGTAACTGGTGCATGATCGCTGACAGCAATAGGGTGTATCTTAGTGTCTGAAATGTTGGTCAGCAATGAGTTGCTGATTATAAAATAATCCAGACGAGAGTAAGAGTGATGCACATGTGAAAAGAAAGAATACTCTTTACTATTAGGGTGAAGAGACCGCCATGCATCGCAGAGTCCATAATCACTCATGTACTGTTTAACTACATTTATGGATTTGTAGTATGACATATCCTGAGATATATTCATACATTAAACGGGTTCACTCATCTTTCTGGACTGGATGATGTCGTGCTTTGAATTTAACAGAAATGTGGACGTGAGACGTTAATTATCTTTGACTCACCAAGCGAGTGGGTCATTTATTAACAGAATCAAGTTTAACATCAAACATTTACATTAATTTGGCAGAATATGAAAATAACAACATAATTAATCAGCTTTACAACCAGGAAAACCATACGGCCATGATTTTCCGTTGCTTCACCACAGACATTAATGAAAACATCTGGATTAATTTTCTAGCAGAAAGGAGAGTTTAAAGATGGAAAATTGAGATTTATCTTACAGAGAGATGTGTGAGGGAATTTGTCTGTTTTAACCAGAACGTGCACGCTCCTTCGGAAATCAGCTTGTCCCAACAGTACACTTTTGGTGAAGGTCGACTTTTACCTTTTCTGAAGATAGATCAGTTCCGGCGTGGAGTCTCACTTCCAACCACTGTTCAGCGTCTCAGTGAGAACAGCCAAATACCTCGAGAGCCGTGCGAGGTTATCCAAACAGAAGTTATAATTCCCAAAATCGTCTCTGGTTCAGCTTGTTTGGTTTAGCAGCATCCATGAATGCCTGCGTTTGCATTCCTGGAACTCCCAAACTCTCTGCATTCTGGATTCCAAAACTCCTGAACTCTTCTGCTCTCTCTTGAACTAGGAAGTGCCGATATTTAAATGGGCTCTACTTCCGGTTCGTTTGAGAGCCTCTGATTGGTCGATGGACCCCAACAGAGGTGTGGTTTGTGATGTAAGGTGTTATGGAAAGTCAAGGATAGAGATTAAGATTGTTTAAGAACAGACAGAAAGATTGTTGGAGAAAACCAGTCTTAGTGGCGTCTCTACTCAGGTATCTTGCTGTAAAAGTTAAACATGACATTTCTTTTCAGTAAACTTTTTAGTTGACCGAAACCTGAACTTTGACACACACTTACAAACTCTGCTCACTTCAAGCAGACGATCAAGAAATTGAATCATTACTCTGTAACGTATTCTAACTTGATTTCTCTTTGAATTGAGAATTAAAAATCATTACTACTGTTTAAGTAAATAAAAATGAGTAGTTCACTTCAACATGTAAACATTGTTTGAACTAACACAATTTGATTATCAAAACATTTGTAAAATAGTAATGATCATAGAGAATTGTCTTTTTCCACTTGATTAATTCAAGAAAGAAAGTCTCAGGATGGGTCAAACTGTATTTCTGGATTCAAATCAATGAAATGACAGTTTCTGTCCATCTGGTCAGTTTTGACATCAGGCCTAGTCCACTACAGTCCCCCCTTTGGAAATCATCGCCTGTCCATGGGGATGAATTCCAAACTTGAACTTACGCCTTCGAATGTCCTTGAGCTTGATGTAATCCAGCAAGGAAGACCAAAGTCAAAAGTAATCCAGCAAGGAAAACAAAAGTCAAAAGTAATCCAGCAAGGAAACAAAGTCAAGGTAATTCCACAATGTTCTTGGTAATTCCATTGTGTTGATGATAATTCCATAATGTTGTTGGTAATTCCATTGTAGCAATGCTTTAACCCCTTGGAAACAGAGTCTGTAATCCACTGGAAAAAGTCATATAATCCACAACGGTAAATCCACAACGATTGGAAGTGTTGATTAATCAGCATACAGAGGGGTACCCTTGGATTGAACTGAAGATGCGGCCACTGGATGAAGAGTGGAGACCAACGTCAGGATTGCAGGTCGCCTCCAGCGAAGGT
>NC_056498.1:93287693-93291845 GCF_014905685.2 Nematolebias whitei
AGGAGTTCAAGAGTGTGTTTCATGTCCCTGTCCACCAGGAGGAGACGTCCCGCCGTCTGTTGGCTATGAGACAGGATCAAGCTACCGTGGCTGAATACGCCATCCTCTTCCGGGTTGCGGTGGAGAAAACCAGGTGGGATGAGGTGGCACTAAAGGGAGTATTTTCTAATTCACTTTCTGATCAAATAAAGGATCAACTGGCGCTTAGAGATGAGCCGGAGACATTGGATGATCTCATCAGTTTGGCAATCAGGATCGATAATCGCCTTCGGGAAAGGCGGGGCCAAGCGGAACCGATGACTTCCGGGTCAACTTTTCCTCCAGCGTTTCCTGCTATCAGAGGACCCACCTTTCAACCAGATACCACTCACTATGATTCCGAGCCTGAGCCAATGCAGATCGGACGAACCCAACTCACGTTACAAGAGAGGCAACGACGATTGGCAGCACGTGAATGTTTCTACTGTGGAAAGAGTGGACATTTTGTGTGATCTTGCCCAAACAAGTTAAACTCCAGCACTCACCAGCCATTCAGGGGATCCTGGTGAGTGAAGCTCGTTGTGCCCCTGGTTCATGTTTTTGTCTTCCTGCCAGAATTATGCTCCAACAGAGACATTACTCCATTGAGGCCCTCATTGACTCGGGAGCTGAGAGGAACCTTATTTCTCAAGATTTGGTTGATGAGCTTCAAATACCTACCAGAAGTCTTCCTTACCCCATTCCGGTGGCTGGAGTCACGGGAAAAAACATCACAACTATCACCCAGGAGGTAACTAACTTACCATTCATCATCTCCGGGAATCACAGAGAACTGGGTGAGTTCATGGTTTTTCATTCTCCCTCACCGCAGTTTATTTTGGGCTATCCATGGTTGATAAAACACAACCCCATCATTGATTGGCAGAAGAAAAGAGTCAGTGTTTGGAGCGAATATTGTTTAAGGAACTGTCTAAGGTCTGCTGGTTTTCCGTCTGACACAATAAAGGAGGTGACCTCCGCTCCACCTGATTTGTCAAGTATACCCAGGGTCTACCATGATTTTGCGCCCATTTTTTGTAAAAATAAAGCATTATCTTTACCTCCACATCGCCCATACGACTGTTCAATCGAACTGTTGCCGGGAGCCCCTCTCCCTTCGAGTCGCCTATATAACCTCTCTCAGAGCGAGAAAGAAACTATGCAGAAGTATTTAGACGAATCATTACAGTCTGGCATCATTTGCCCTTCAACGTCCCCATTAGGGGCGGGGTTTTTCTTTGTAGACAAGAAAGATGGTTCACTCCGCCCGTGTATCGACTACCGAGGTCTAAATGCGATAACCATAAAAAACAAGTACCCACTTCCATTAATCAACTCAGTACAAGAACAACTTCTTCGTGCCACTGTTTTTTCAAAATTGGACCTTAGAAACGCTTATCACCTTTTGCGGATCAAGGAAGGAGATGAGTGGAAAACTGCATTTAAGACCCTTTTGGACATTTCGAATATTTGGTTATGCCGTTCGGACTCACTAATGCTCCTGCCATTTTTCAGACTCTCATCAACGACGTTCTCCAAGATATGATAAACAAATTTGTGTTTGTGTACCTAGACGATGTTTTGATTTATTCTACTGACATCCAGTCCCACCAGACCCATGTTCGCACAGTACTACAACGACTATATGAAAACCGACTTTACGTCAAGGCTGAGAAGTGTGAATTCCATGTAACCTCTGTCTCTTTCCTTGGGTTTATTTTTAACGAGGGACACTACCACACTGACCCTGAGAAGATCCGAGCGGTGCTGAAGTGGCCTACACCTACGGACAGAAAGCAACTTCAGAGGTTCCTGGGATTTGCGAACTTCTACCGTCGTTTTATCCGGAACTACAGTCAGACGGCAGCTCCTCTCACCCAACTTACGTCCACGAATCTCAAGTTCAACTGGACCCCCGAAGCCGATCGAGCCTTCCATGAGTTGAAGCAACGTTTTTGTTCTGCACCCATTCTCCGTCACCCTGACCCCCAACGTCAGTTCATTGTGGAGGTGGATGCATCAGATATAGGTGCTGGGGCAGTACTCTCTCAAAGGGATCCCCACGATAATAAAACTCACCCATGTGCTTTCTTTTCAAGACGTTTCTCTCCTGCTGAACGGAACTACGACGTCGTAAACCGTGAATTGTTGGCCATAAAACTAGCCCTCGAGGAATGGAGACACTGGTTGGAGGGGGCCAATGTTCCATTTATCATTTGGACTGATCACAAGAACCTAGCGTATTTACAAGACACCAAATTCCTTAACCCCCGTCAGGCCCGGTGGGCGTTGTTTTTCACGAGATTCAGATTCACCATCACATATCGCCCTGGTTCCAAGAATAGTAAACCAGATGCATTGTCTCGACAATTCTCCTTTTTCGACCGAGAGAAGGAGGACTCTGGGATCTTGCCACAAGCCTGTGTGGTCCGAACTGTCACCTGGCCCATTGAACAGGAGATCAAGAAGGCTCAAGTTCATTAACCTGATCCTGGTGGGGGGACCACCTGGCACAATCTTCGTTCCAAAGAGTGTCATCCACAAGGTTTTGGATCGGGTTCATTCTCATCACTTCACCTGTCATCCCGGCATCAACCGAATGATTGAATTCACCAAGAGACATTTCTGGTGGAAGACACTGTCAAAGGACATAAAAGAGTTTGTCAAGGCCTGCGCCACTTGTTCCCGAAATAAGAACAACAATCAACCACCGGCGGGTCTACTTCATCCACTACCAGTTCCAGACAGACCGTGGGCAAACATCACTTTGGACTTTGTGACGGGTTTGCCACCTTCAGATGGGAAGTCCGTAGTCCTCACTGTCGTAGACCGATTTTCTAAGGCTGCCCATTTCATTGCACTCACAAGACTCCCTTCAGCTTTTGAGACGGCCCAGATTCTTCTACAAGAGGTTTTCAGGATTCACGGCTTACCCACAGACATTGTATCGGACAGAGGCCCACAATTCATACCCCAATTATGGAAGGAGTTCTGTAAGTCCATCTGGGCCACTGTGAGTTTGTCTTCCGGATACCATCCACAATCGAACGGACAGTCAGAGAGATACAATCAGGAGTTGGAGGCCGTCCTTAGGTGCGTGTCTGAGAAGAACCCATCTGACTGGTCAAAACACTTGCTCTGGGTGGAATATGCACACAATACTCTAACCTCATCCGCTACTGGCCTGACACCTTTCGAGGTTTCCCTTGGATACACGCCCCCCTTTTTCTTCTGTTGGAGACTGAAATCCTGGTTCCGTCAGTCAAGGATCACATGGACCGATGCAGGACAGTTTGGATTCAGGCTAGAGAGGCACTGTCAAGGACTGCCGGACAGAACAAGGAATCGGCTGACAGACATCGCTCTAAAGCCCCGGACTACAAGGTGGGCCAATCAGTATGGCTCTCCACAAGAGACATCCGTCTAAAGGACACCTCTCGCAAAATGGCCCCCAGGTACATTGGCCCCTACACTATTGACAAGATCATAAACCCCTCTGCAGTCAGGCTCAAGTTACCATCATCCATGAGGATCCATCCAACTTTCCACGTTTCTAACTTAAAACCAGTTTCAGTCAGCCCGCTCAACCCTCCCACCGGCTCCCCCCCAGCCCCCCTTTTGATCGACAACCACCCGGCATATAGGATCAACCGTATCCTGGATTCCAGAAGACGGGGTAGGGGTTTCCAGTTCCTGGTCCATTGGGAAGGTTATGGACCTGAAGACAGGTCATGGATCCCGAGGTCTTTCATCCTGGACCCCAGGATGATAGAGGCGTTTTTTCGAGACCATCCAGAGAAACGGATGATGTCATCGTCCTGAGACGATCGTTAGGGGGGAGGTACTGTAGAGGTTGGCTCCTCTACCCCTCCTTTCTCTGTTGTTTGTGTTTTTTCTAATTATCTTTCCACAGCTGCTGCTCATTACCTGGACCAGGTGGAGGAGCTATTTAATCTGGAGCCTCACTCCAGATCAGTGCCAGAGCAAAGTTCTACCAAGCTCCATGTTCCTGTGACTACTGGCTGGCTGACTTCAAGCTCCTTATCGGTCTCCCTGCATGACAGCAGTGTTTCTCCTACTCCACCTTTACTCCTGTGTGCCTCACCTGGTTCCTGGTTTCTCCTCACCTCCACC
>NC_056498.1:93291945-93302325 GCF_014905685.2 Nematolebias whitei
TATATATGTATATATATATATATATATATATATATATATGTATATTTATATATGTATGTATATGTACATATGCATGTATATGTACAGGTCCTCAAAAAATTAGCATATTGTGAAAAGTTTCTCTAAACAAGCTATTAACCTAACCATCTGAATCAACGACGTAACTCTAAACACCTGCAAAAATTAATGTAATAAACACCTGTTAAAATTAATAAATTATCATTAAATTTAGATAAAACTAAGTACATGATATTTAGTAACAAAAAGAAAACTGTTGACAATCCATTTAAAATTGAGGGTGTTGAGATTTGTAGAGTTAATGAGATGAAATTTTTGGGTGTGATCATTGATGAACAGCTAACATTGAAAAATCACATAAATTCTGTAAGAACAAAAAGAGCTAAATCTATTGCAGTACTATACAACGTCAGGGAATTATTAAATGATAAAGCTCTGTACATGTTGTATAAAACAATCATTGTTCCACATATACATGTATGTATATATATATATATATATATATATATATATATATATATATATATACATATATACACACATATATACCTAAATATACATATATATATACATATACATTTATGCATATATATATACGTATACATATATACAAATATACATATACATATATACATAGACATATATACATATACATATATATACATATACAGAATCAGAATTTCTTTATTGTCATTATACGCAGTACAATGAAATTAAGAGCCACTCCTTTTTCCAGTGCAAAAACAGGCCTTAAGAAAACACACACTACACACTAAACACACACTAAGAATATAAAATATATATATAAAAAAATATATATAAAAAATGTAACGCAATAAGTTTATGTATACTATATACATATACATATATACATTTATATGTATACATATACATATACATATATACATTTACATATATACATATACATATATATATACATATATACATATATATATATATATATATACATATACATATATATACATATATACATATACATATATACATTTATACATATATATATATATATATATATATACATTTACATATAAACATATACATATATATACATATATATATATATATATACATATATATATATATATTTATATGCATATATACATATATATACATGTACATATATATACATATATACATGCATACAAATATACATTTACATATATACATGTATACAAATATACATATACATATATACATATAAACATATACATATATATATATATATACATATACAGAATCAGAATGCCTTTATTGTCATTATACGCAGTACAATGAAATTAAGAGCCACTCCTTTTTCCAGTGCAAAAACACGCCTTAAGAAAACACACACGAAACACTAAACAGGCACTAAGAATATAATATATATATAAAAAAAAAAAATTTAAATTTAAAAATGTAACGCAATAAGTTTATGTATACATATATACATATACATATACATATATAAATATATATATATACATTTATATATATATACATATACATATATACATTCACATACATATATATATATACATATATACATATATATATACATATATACATATATATATATACATATACATACATACATATATATACATACATATATATATATACATATACATACATATACATATACATACATACATATATATACATATATATGTATATAAATATATATATACATATTCATATATATATACATATATATATATACATACATATATATACATATACATACATATATATATACATATATATGTATATAAATATATATATACATATACATATATATATATATATATATATATACATATATATATACAACAAAACCAAACTTCACCCACCGACCCTCCATCCTCTCCGACTTTCTCAATGAGCTAAATCACTGGTTTTCTAACAATTTCCTACAACTAAACAATGACAAAAAACTACAAAAAACTCTATTTCAAAATCAGAAAATCTTCTCATCCCCCTTAACAACTCTTTGCTATCCCCCTCGCCTCAGGTCAAGAGTCTTGGTGTCATCATCGACACTACTCTCTCTTTCTCTTCTCACATCAACAACGTTACTCGGTCTGCCTATTTCCATCTCCGAAATATTAACCGTCTCCGCCCTTCTCTCACACCCGCTCCATAGCCATCCTTGTTCGCAGTCTTGTGACTTCTCGGATTGACTACTGCAACTCCCTTCTTTATGGCATCCCCAACAAATCTCTCCAGAAGCTGCAAATGGTCCAGAACTCAGCTGCCTGTGTCATAACTCAAACCTCCTCCTATAACCACATCACTCCTGTCCTTCAGCAGCTCCACAGGCTCCCGGTTAAATCATGCATCGTCTTCAAAATTCTTCTTCTCACTTTCAAAGCTATCCACAACCTTGCCCCTCTGAGTTGAGAGTTGAATAAAATGTTGTTTTTCTGACTTTTTAACCTGTGATATGAAGAGTTTTTGGTGCATGCTGTTGTGAGCCACCCGAGAGGCCTGAGGGGGGAGGCTTGGCCCGCACGTTATCTCAAGGTTTCGCACCCTAGCTTCTCATGCTCTCTCGTTATCTAGAGGTTTTTAAGCTTCTCATGCTCTCACGCTATCTCAAGGGTTTTTCATAGACTTTAAGTCCAGGTGGGCATGTTCTGTTTACTGGGAGATGTTCCCATGTAATGCAGAGAGTATTAAAGTGTGACACTCAGAATTAGAGTTGAAGTCTGCTGTGGATCCTGATCCGATGCCCAGCCAATTGATGTTACCTTTCTACTCGGACTTAAACGGCTTCCCGATCTGGTGTCACGGTGAGGGGCTTTTACATCAATATCTGATTTTATAGTGAATGTACTTGTGATTTGCTTCACTGTATCTGTGGTGGTGTAATAAAATGACACATTATTATTATAGCAGAAACAGCCTGTGAGTGCTTATTCATTGTTCCGACCATTCACCCGAACCTGTACTTTGTTTAAGATAATTTCATAGAACACCCTCCGTACCTATCTGACCTCTTACACATCTCCATCCCCTCCCGCTCTCTCATATCCTCCTTTTCACTACACCTCCATGTACCCTCTGCCCGCCTCTCCACCATGGGGAGCAGGGCCTTCACCTGTTCTGCCCCTCATCTCTGGAACTCTCTACCCCCTGAATTAAGAAACACCACCTCTCTTTCTCTATTCAAGACTGCTCTGAAAACACTCTCTTAAGACTCGCTTATCCTTAACTTTGCTGTATGTATTTTATATTATTTATGCATTTTCTATTCTTTATGTATTTTTTATTCTTTATGTATTTTATATTCTTTATATAATTTATTCCTGTTGATCTTTGTTCTTACTATAAAGTGTCCTTGGGTGTCCTGAAAGGTGCTTTTTAAATAAAATGATTATTTATTACATATACATATGTACAAATGCATATGTATAAGTATATATATACTTATTCATACACAAAGAGAGCAAGATGGCCGCGCTCAGAGCAGTTGCAGCTTCAGAGGCTCCCGGTACCATCCCAGTTTTTAGAAGTTTTGATATTGACTCTGTGCCTGACTCCGCGCGATTTATGCGTGTGAACTATAGCCGAACCGAACTGATGAGAATAGGAGCAGATTTGCCATGAAATATAGCAGAAATCAGCAACAAACTCAAAACTACGCTCGGCAGAATGCAGATCTTAAAGTCATTTACCTGGAAGCTGCAGCAGAGGCTTTCCAGCGGGCAGAAGAGGAAGCGCTGCTCCCGGCTTAAGAGGAGAGGATGCCGGGCGGGGGTTATGGTGAGGCTACGAGCTAACGCTAAAGCCGGTAAACACCCCATGCCGTCGCTCTTTCTGTCGAATGTCCGCTCGTTGGACAACAAAATGGATTTACTTCGTCTGAGAGCGGGCGCCTCAGAAGAGATGAAGAAGTGTGCAGTGCTTTGCCTCACGGAAACGTGGATTACAAGCGAAACGCCGGACACAGTCTTCCAGCTGGATGACAGACTTTTTTTTTGAGCGGACCGCTGCAGCGAGCTAACGGGGAAATCACGGGGAGGCGGAGTATGCATTTACGTGAGTAAAAGTTGGTGTACGAACTCTACTGTTGTAAATAGCTCATGCTCAAAGGCTTTGGAGCAAATAACAGTGAAATGTCGGCCACATTATCTACCCCGAGAGTTCACGGTGACTTTCATCACAGTTGTTTACCTTCCTCCGGACGCTAATGCTAATGAATCACTGCAGGAGCTTCATGATATCATCAGCTCGCTGCAGAACAAACACCCCGAGGCTCTTTACGTGGTAGCCGGAGACTTTAACCACGTGAATCTAAAGGACTGTCTCCCAAGCTTTAATCAGCATGTGGCGATTCCGACACGTGGAGACCACACGCTGGACCGTGTTTACACGAACGTAAAAGATGCATACAAAGCCGAACCCCGCCCCCACCTAGGACTGTCAGACCACATCTCAATCTTCCTGGCTCCTGCTTACATGCCCCCGCTGAGACGCTCCAGACTAGTACAAAAGAAAGTTAAATGCTGGATCCAGGACAGTGGCCCCATACTGAGAGATTGTTTTGATCAAACAGACTGGCAGGTTTTCAGAGAAGCTGCTGAAAATGGAGGTTCGCTTGATCTTGACCAATACACATCCTCAGTTCTGGGTTACATTAGTACATGTACTGACACTGTCTCCACTATCAGAAATGTTAAAAGTTACCCAAACAGAAAACCTTGGCTGAATGCAGAGGTGCGTACCCTGCTGGAAGCCAGGGACACTGCCTTCAGGTCTGGAAACTCAGAGGAGCTGAGTAGGACAAGAAAAGAGCTGGTTGCTGGTATTAAGAGGGCCAAGGGCACATATGCAAAGAGGATCGAGGGTCAATTTATCTCACAAGACCCTCGGAGCATGTGGAGGGGCATTAAGTGCATAACAGATTATAAAGGAAGGAGTGAACAATGCCCCAAAGACCCATCTCTGCCTGATGCCCTCAACAAGTTCTATGCACGCTTTGAAGACCCGAACAGACCACCCAGCACCAGACTCACCTCACCACCGGATGAAGAGCATCTCAGCGTGACCTCAGCAGAAGTAAGGAGTACCTTCAGGAGGATTAATCCGCACAAGGCAACTGGCCCAGACAACATCCCCGGAAAAGTGTTGAAGGAATGTGCTGATCAGCTCTGTGAGGTGCTGGCAGACATCTTTAACACCTCACTTACCCTGGAGACAGTTCCCACCTGCCTGAAGACTGCCACCATCATCCCAGTCCCAAAAAGCTCTACAGTGACTGGTCTGAATGACTATCGGCCAGTGGCCCTCACCCCGATAGTCGCTAAATGCTTTGAAAAACTGGTCATGACTCGCATCAAAGCAACCATCAACATCAACGAGGACCCTCATCAGTATGCATACCGTGAGAACCGATCAACAGAGGATGCCATCTCCTCTGTGGTCCACACTGCGCTCAACCACCTGGAGCAGAAAAACTCTTACGTCCATATGCTCTTTGTGGACTTCACATCCGCCTTCAACACCATGATCCCCCAAACCCTGATGGACAAACTATCCACACTAGGACTAAGTCCCTCCATTTGCAACTGGGTACTAGACTTTTTAACAAACAGACCACAGTTAGTGAGGATCCACAACTTCTCCTCCTCCACCATAACCCTCAGCACTGGCTCTCCTCAGGGATGTGTGTTGAGCCCCCTCCTGTTTACTCTGCTCACGTATGATTGTGCAGCTACCCATCCAGGCTGTCACATTGTAAAGTTTGCAGATGATACAGCGGTGGTGGGATGCATCACAAACAATGATGAGTCCAGCTACAGGCAAGAGGTGGAACACCTGGAGAGCTGGTGCAAAGAGAATAACCTTCACATCAATGTGAAGAAGACAAAGGAGATGATTGTGGACTTCAGAAGGAACAAAAACATCTACACCCCCCTGAACATAAGAGGATCTGCGGTGGAAGTGGTCTCCAGCTACAAGTACTTGGGTGTACACATGAATGACAACCTCAGCTGGAGCAACAACACCACCAGCATGATCAAGAAAGCTCATCAGATACTCTACTTCCTCAGACGGCTGAGGCGAGCTGGTCTGGGAAGCTCAGTCCTCACCTCCTTCTACAGGTGTGCAGTGGAGAGCATCCTGTGCTCCAGCATCAACGTGTGGCATGGAGGCTGCACAGCTGCAGAAAGAAAAGCTTTGCAGAGAGTGGTGAAGGCTGCACAGAAATCTGTCTAAATCAACCTCCACACCATCACAGACATCTACACCTCCAGATGCAGGAAGAGGGCCACCTGCATCATGAAGGACCCCACTCACCCAGCACACACACTTTTTGCCCCACTCCCCTCAGGAAGGAGGTTGAGGAGCATTAAGTGTAGAACCACTAGACTGAGGAACAGCTTCTACCCTGAGGCTTTTAGACTCATGAATCTCTAACTAGAATAATCACTGTGAAAAACCATATCATGTTGCTGCTGATCTGTTTCAATGTTGATGTGTTCATGCGTGCACATCTGCTCACAGACTCATGTTCATGTTTGTGCTGATGTTCAATGTTTTATGTTATGAGTGCTTAGTGTATATTTAGTTGATGTTTTTCTTAGTTCATATCTTAGATGTTATTACTGTTTTTCTTATACATTTTATTGTTGGATGTAACTGGGACCCTGTGTACATAATTTCGCTCCACCACATGTACCACATGAGGTGCGAATGACAATAAAGAAACTCTGACTCTGACATATATATACATATATATATACATATATACATATAAAAACAAATGACTCTGTGAAACCGGGGCTGTTGGTACCACCGACTCGTGTGGATGTAACGAACAGGACTGTTTGTGCCACGGACACATGTGGGATATAGGACAAGTTTTTGGACGGTTACAGCTGAAAGAAGATCAGGGGCGAATCCGTTGGAATGAGCTTCATTTGGAGTTATTTTTCTACCTTCAGCCCGGATTATATGCCTAACCCCTATTCTTCAAATTCAGATCAGCTGTAAGGACCAGAAATGGCCCGCATTCAAGAGTGAATGGGGAAATTTCCTCCTTGCTGAATTGGATTTTGGAGGAATTCCACCAAAATATAACAAAATGGTAAGGAGACGTTTCACCAACATTGTCCTTAATGGTATGGTATGGTATGGTATGGTATGGTATAAAATTTATTAATTTAAAAAAAGTAAAAAACAATTCCATAACAATATAAAAAAGATACAAAAGATTTAAAATGAAAGAGAGCAGAAAGAAGAAAAAATCTTATTATATCTGCCCCTTTTTTCAAACATTTCAATCATAATAATTTTCAAGTAACAGAAAAAAATGAATAACTCTTTCTAAGTTTTCTAATTCATATACAAAAAACACACTAAGCTACTTCATTTTTTTTAACAATCCAGTTTTGATCTTTTTCTTAAATGTGCACATTGACTTGACATTTTTAACATCACTCTCTAGACCATTCCACAATCCAATTCCTTGGATTGAGGTAGACCTTCCCTTCAGACTAGTTCTGAATTTTGGTTTGACAAATATCTCTATCCCCTTAAGATTATAACAACTTTGTCTTTTAACAAAATTTCTTTGAATATTTAATGGTAATGTGTTATTTTGAGCCCTATACATAACTGATAAAATACTGTAATCTACCAAATCATGGAACTTCAATAACTTCAGTTGATAAAATAATGTGCTTGATGGGTGACTGTAATGCTTTCTGGTGATAATTCTTACAGCTCTTTTCTGTAAATTAAAAATAGGCTTTGTAAATGTTTTACATGCTTTCCCCCAAACATCAATGCAATAGATTAAATGTGGAACAATGATTGTGTTATACAACATGTACAGAGCTTTATCATTTAATAATTCCCTGACTTTGTATAGTACTGCAATAGATGTAGCTATTTTTGTTCTTACAGAATTTATGTGATTTTTCCATGTTAGCTGTTCATCAATGATTACGCCCCAAAATTTCATCTCATTAACGCTACAAATCTCAACACCCTTAATTTTAAATGGATTGTCAACAGTTCTCTTTTTGTTACTAAATATCATGTATTTAGTTTTATCTAAATTTAATGATAATTTATTAAGTTTAAACCAAGTTTGTATTTTATCAAATTCTGGCTTCATCAATTCCAACATCCATTTTACATCTTTACCCAAACAAAAAAATGTGGTGTCATCTACAAAAAGGACACATTTGAGGAGTCCTGATACATTCACTAAGTCATTCACATATAAAATAAATAACTTTGGTCCAAGTACAGAGCCTTGAGGAACCCCACAAGTGATATTGCAGAGGTCAGATCTTACACCATTTATTTGTACAAACTGTTTCCTATCTTTTAAATAGCTAGATACCCAGTGTAATGCTAATCCTCTTATACCATATTTATTTAATTTTTCAAGCAGAATAGTGTGGTCAATAGTATTGAATGCTTTTTTTAAATCAACAAAAATACTAACACAATACTGTTTTTGATCGACAGCAGTAGTCATTTGTTCTATTACTTCCATGAGAGCCATTGATGTTGAGTTTTTTGCTCTAAACACATACTGACTGCTACTTAGAATACTTTGTTTAGTAATAAAATTATCTAATCTGGTCACAAATAGTTTTTCTAGAATTTTTGAGAACTGTGGTAATAAGGATATTGGTCTATAATTATTGAACACACATTTATCACCATTTTAAAGAGAGGAACTACCTTAGCTACTTTCATATTGTCTGGAAATATTCCTTTTGAAAATGATAAATTACAAATATATGCAAACAGCTCGATAACATAACTCATTATGTCCTTTACAAACATCATATCCATGTCCACCCAGTCTTTTGATCTCTTATCTGTAAGATTTTTTACTACATTCATTATTTCTTCTTTGCCAGTTCCATTAAGAAAAATACTGTTGTCACAACCTATAACTGAATGGTTCACATTATTGTCTACTTTTGGTATTTTAGCTGCAAGGCTTGATCCAATGTTCACAAAATGATGATTAAATCCATTTACAATTTCATTCTCGTCATGGATTTCATTGTCATCCTTCAAAAAAATATTGTGAAATACCTGTTTTTGCTTTATGACTTTTCAGAACATTATTTATTACTCGCCGTGTAGCTTTCATATCACCATTACTTTTATTTAATAAATCACTAGAATATTCCTTCTTGTGTTTCCTTATAATCCCTACTCATTTATTTTTATACTTCTTAAATTTCTCTTCGGCCTCTTGTGTTCTCAATTTCAAGAAACATGTATACAAATAATTATTTTTTTTTTACAAGCATTTCTCAACCCGTTCGTCATCCATGGTTGGTCAACAACATTTCTCTTTGTATAATTATTTTGCATACAATTTTCTTTTTATACAGAGCTCCTAAAATATTCATAAACTCATCATATGATCTGTTCATATCATCAACATACATGTCTTTCCAGCTTTGTTTATGTAAATCATATTTTAATTTCTCCAGTGCTTTTTTTGATGTGTTTATTGTTTTTTTCTTAATTGTAATTTCTTTTGTAATGCTTTGATTTTTTTTTATAAATAATGAAAACTGGTAAATGATCACTCAAATCACTCATTAAAATACCTCCCATAACATCCCCATTTGTTACATTTGTAAAAATATTATCAATTATTGTAGCACTATGAGTTGTAATTCTTGTTGGTTTTGATATTAACGGATAAAGATTTAAACTATACAATGAATTTGTAAATGTACTGATGTTATTTGAATCTGTTTTATTTCCCAGGTCAATATTAAAGTCTCCACACAAAAAAATGCTTTTATTAAAACTCTTGTCCAATAGTTGTACGATTTTATCAGTGAATATTTCTATATTTGATCCTGGAGATCGATATACACAACTTATCAATATGTTTTTATCATTCTTGTTTATTATTTCTATTGTTATTATTTCCATTATATTATCAACAATTATTGACATTTCATTAATTAATTTACATTTTATTTCATTTTTAACAAATAGAGCCACTCCACCACACCTTTTGTTGCTTCTGTTCACATGATATAATTCATACCCTTCCATTGTGAGAGTAGCTCTGCTGCAGCTCCCAAGATGGCCGCTAACGACCTACACCTGGCGGTCATCTCCCTGATGAGCATCGACTCCTATTTAAGGCTGCAGTCAAGACTACTCGATGCTGGAGCATTGATTCCCTCCCGGTACTAGTGCTCTCAGCCTTTTATGTTCTCAAGTATTTATGATACTGACCTTGTGTTTTCTATGCCAGCAGTTCCTCGCTTTGGACGAACCATTCTTGCCCTGATCACTCGACATCCTGTCTGGTCTCACGAAAACCCTGACCTGTGGATCTTGGATCACAAAACCCTG
>NC_056498.1:93302335-93310499 GCF_014905685.2 Nematolebias whitei
GTGTCGTTCTGGGTCTCGTTACAACTGGGTTGACCACACATACAACATCCATGTGAACATTATTTGTGTTTTCATCGTTGAGCCATGTCTCTGACAGTGCTATTATTGTAAAAGTTCTGTTTAGCTGTTTTAAATAATCTGTTATTTTGGATATATTTGCATTTATACTTCTACTGTTACAGTGAATAATAGAGAGACGTCCATTTGTCATATTGATGTAATTACCTGTTCTTCATTGTAATATTCACAGCCTTTTATTACATTGAAACAATTTGTATCAATCACATCTTCAACATTGTATGTTTTAAACTCTAAGTCTTCGTATGTTGCCATGTTTTAATGTATTTATTCATTTTATATTTTGTTAATTTCTTGTTTATGAAGTTATGTCAATGATTTATCATCTATCATCTCCTGAGCTCATTTTAGTCTTTCCAAATCCTTCAGGTCTTTTATTATTTTAGCCTGAGATCCTTCCTGTATTTTGATCCAAATGTTTCCATTTCTTGTCCAAGTTGATGCTATTTTTTTTCTGTTTTTTCAACAACCTTGCTTCACGTGCAATATTTCCATTTTTTTAGTTAGATGTTCATTTATGTAAACATTTGTTCCCTTCAGTTTTTTTGCTTGCATTATTACCTTGTTTCTTGATTTCCTACTAATGAACTTCATGACTATGGATGGTTTGGCTTTATCAGATTTGTTGGGCAGGGTGTGACAGATTGAAATGTCCTCATGTTCGATGTCAATGTCTTTGTTTTGTAAAAAAATCACTACTTGCTCCTCCAGAGTCTGTAGTTCTTCCTGTGGTGCCTCTTCTGTAATGTTAGTACCAGCAACAACTCTTGCATAATTCCAGTTCCTAACTTCCAGTCCAGTGATCACCAAGTTGTCTATTTTTGTGTATTGTTCCATGTCATCTTCTTTCTGTTCCAGTTCAGCTATTTTTCTGTCTTTATTAGTCATTGGTTCTTTCAATTGTCTCACTTCTTCAAACAGTCCTGTCAGTAATTCACATTTAGCTGATAATTTAGTCACATCAGCACTCAATTTAGTCAGTTCAGCACTCAAAAAGTTCAAAGATTTTTTTAACTTCCTCCATATCTTCTGAAATATTTTCTGACACTTGTCTCCTATCTCTGTGTTTACCCGGCATTACTCACGATACTTCTGGATTATTGGTCTCAACTCTCAGAAGCATAGGATCTAGCCACGAGGTTCACAGGCTTATGTTGTTAGCCAAGGCCTAGCGAGGTCTAGCCGAGGCCTAGCGGCAACAACCCCCAGGTCCCACGTGGTCTCACGATTCACTCTGTCCAGCAGCTCGCAGACTCAAACGGTGGCAGACCAGGTCCCGGTTGCAACAGCTCCCAGATCCGACAGCTGTAGTCTAGCTTTCTTGGCTTCAGCGGCTCGCAGGTCCAATTGGCGGCGGACCGGGTCTCCGACGTAAACAGCTCAGTTCCAGAGGCTCGCAGGTCCAAACGGCGGCGGACCGGGTCTCCTCCATAAACAGCTCGGTTCCAGTAGCTCGCAGGTCCAAACGGCGGCGGACTGGGTCTCTGACGTAAACAGTTCGGTTTCAGCAGCTCGCAGGTCCAAGCGGCAGCAGACTGGGTCTCCGCAGGCCTCACTAGCCGAAGCAGCTCCCTAACCAGCTCGTTAGCTAAACTGGTGGCTCAGCTTCCACGGTTCAGAGCACGCGGACTTCCTTCTTCCACCTGTTCTGTATACATATATATATATTTATATATATATATATATATATATATATATATATATATATATATATATTCAAGTTTGGAGTTAGTTTGTATAGTTAGTTAGAGATTGGCAGGAGCACAAGTCAATACCTCCTACTCCATCGCCGCCATCTTGATATCTAATAAAAAACCTATCTTTAATAAAACCTTATTTCAAATTAAGGCGTTAGCACATGAATTGGCCAGCATAAAGATCAATTATATTATAAATCTGGTTGTTCAGAGTTGCAGAAAGGTTGTCAATGTAGTGAGAGATGATGTATTGGGTCAGGTGGAGAGTGTGGGTAAGCTATGTGGGTTCTGGTGCGCCTGAGTGAGTCAGGGCGGGGCCGTCCAGGAGAAAGACATCTGAGGTCAAACAGAGTGACGTCCACAAGCTATCCTCAAGCCTTCCACAGGGACAGAAATCTACCTTGCCCAGGAAAGGTCAACAACTGGAAAATGACTAAGGAATGAGTATTATTCATTATGTAACCTCTTTGTAATCGAATGTAATCATTACTGTACCGCTGTTTCCCTGCAAAATCATTAATTAAAGAAAAGCAAAACGTCTATACACTCCACAAATAAATCCAACAGATGAAGATATTAATCAATTCTTGGAGAGAGTAATACTTCCAAAACTAGACAGTAGTCAATCTTCAGAACTAGACTCACCATTAACATCAGATGAACTCCGTGAAGCCATTAAAAACATGCCTAATAAGAAATCTCCAGGCAAGCAGAAAGAACAAGTAAAAAGCCGAGGTAGAGAACTGCGTGACATGAACTTTAGCATGAACGATCAATTCCCTGCAGAGATTCTGAATAGAAGGCGCGTCCTGTTCCCGATTAGAAAGAAAAATATAAACGAGGGCAGAAGAGCTGCGGTGGCTGTGGACAAACTGTACATCAATGGTCAGCTGTTTAGAGATCCAGAGGTTACTCCCTGGCTCTATTAATAATATAAATAAGGTAAGTATGATCTTCAGTTGCTAATTTTACTTAAAATGTATTAGCAAGCATATATATTCATATTACTTACCAGATATTTATGTAATTTTTCAGCACAGCTCGGTTGGTGGGTTACACAGATGGTGGTGGTACACGGTGGCATGACACTTAATGTGGTAAGGGGGTTCTTTTTTTATTTTCTCTTCTTTTATCTTTACGTATTTATTATCATTTCACTTTCTTTTTTTTGTCTCTATTTTTCTGACTCAACAATTATTAGCACACAGGCACAAAGGCTTATATATATTCATATACATACATACAAATACCTCATAAAGGAATACATCCATGATTTACCTTCAAAAACAGCACTTAGTTTATCTATAAATCATAAATAATCAATCATTAAGGATTATGTTATTGTCTGGGTGTTTTACTATTTTTGATATTTGTGATAATGGGTGTGGTTTAATTATATTTTCACAAGCACAAATATGGGTATCTTAAGGTTTGTCACATGGAATATTAATGGAGCCGGTAGCCAACATAAAAAAAATAGAATCTTTAGCCAGATTAAAAGATTAAAGGCAGATGTTGTATTACTCCAAGAGATTAATAAATTACCGTCAACTGTGGATGAGCTAAAATCTCCAGAGTTTCCTGATGTATTTTCAGCCTGCTATAACTCAAGACAGAGAGGAGTAGCAATGTTAATACATAAAAATGTGAACTTCACAATATTAGACACAGTTATAGACCCGCAAGGTAGATATATAATATTAAAATTATCCATACTCAGTAAAAAATATTGTATTGTTAGCTTATATGGGCCAAATGTGGACGATGCTGCTTTTTTTCATGATCTCTTCTCTACTCTATCAAATCACATGGATTGCTCGCTGGTACTGGGAGGTGATCTTAACTTTGGTCTAGATAACAAAATAGACAGGCTGAATGCAGTAGGAGCTCAACGCAGTTGGCAATCTGTAGTGGACTAGGCCTGATGTCAAAACTGACCAGATGGACAGAAACTGTCATTTCATTGATTTGAATCCAGAAATACAGTTTGACCCATCCTGAGACTTTCTTTCTTGAATTAATCAAGTGGAAAAAGACAATTCTCTATGATCATTACTATTTTACAAATGTTTTGATAATCAAATTGTGTTAGTTCAAACAATGTTTACATGTTGAAGTGAACTACTCATTTTTATTTACTTAAACAATAGTAATGATTTTTAATTCTCAATTCAAAGAGAAATCAAGTTAGAATACGTTACAGAGTAATGATTCAATTTCTTGATCGTCTGCTTGAAGTGAGCAGAGTTTGTAAGTGTGTGTCAAAGTTCAAGTTTCGGTCAACTAAAAAGTTTACTGAAAAGAAATGTCATGTTTAACTTTTACAGCAAGATACCTGAGTAGAGACGCCACTAAGACTGGTTTTCTCCAACAATCTTTCTGTCTGTTCTTAAACAATCTTAATCTCTATCCTTGACTTTCCATAACACCTTACATCACAAACCACACCTCTGTTGGGGTCCATCGACCAATCAGAGGCTCTCAAACGAACCGGAAGTAGAGCCCATTTAAATATCGGCACTTCCTAGTTCAAGAGAGAGCAGAAGAGCTCAGGAGTTTTGGAATCCAGAATGCAGAGAGTTTGAGAGTTCCAGGAATGCAAACGCAGGCATTCATGGATGCTGCTAAACCAAACAAGCTGAACCAGAGACGATTTTGGGAATTATAACTTCTGTTTTGATAACCTCGCACGGCTCTCGAGGTATTTGGCTGTTCTCACTGAGACGCTGAACAGTGGTTGGAAGTGAGACTCCACGCCGGAACTGATCTATCTTCAGAAAAGGTAAAAGTCGACCTTCACCAAAAGTGTACTGTTGGGACAAGCTGATTTCCGAAGGAGCGTGCACGTTCTGGTTAAAACAGACAAATTCCCTCACACATCTCTCTGTAAGATAAATCTCAATTTTCCATCTTTAAACTCTCCTTTCTGCTAGAAAATTAATCCAGATGTTTTCATTAATGTCTGTGGTGAAGCAACGGAAAATCATGGCCGTATGGTTTTCCTGGTTGTAAAGCTGATTAATTATGTTGTTATTTTCATATTCTGCCAAATTAATGTAAATGTTTGATGTTAAACTTGATTCTGTTAATAAATGATCCACTCGCTTGGTGAGTCAAAGATAATAAACGTCTCACGTCCACATTTCTGTTAAATTCAAAGCACGACATCATCCAGTCCAGAAAGATGAGTGAACCCGTTTAATGTATGAATATATCTCAGGATATGTCATACTACATCTGGTGGCCCGTAACGTGCTCATAAATGGACTGTGTATGCGTGTAATAATTGAATATTACGTGTTGGCATGAAAAAGAAATAACAGATTGTCAGCTGTGCTGAAACGCAGCTGAAGTTGCGCGCTTGGAGAAAACGCTGTGTTGAGCTAGTGATGTTTTGAAGCTGAAATTCAGTCAATACTGGTCTTTATGAAAGCTGAAATTGTACATCTGTTGTGTAACATAAGCTGGGTTTGAGTTAAAACGCTTTATTCTGTTTAAACTGGTCCAAACGGACAGAGGTTCTGTTGGTACCGGCTCGGTTCTGAGAAAGATCGAACGAGCTGTTTTAAATAGATAGAGAAACGTTTTAAAGACTGGACGAAGTCTCAGCTAAGCTCAGAGTTTATTGATTACATTTTTAACAGGAAAAGGTGCATTTTGACAGTTTAAAAGACGAAAAAGTTGACGGACTTGTTCAGATAAATCTAACATGCTAGCTGGGGAAAACGCTGCGTGATTGGTTGAATTAGCGGCCGTGGAACGCTTTCATTGGCTGAGAGACGTGTCAGTCAGTGACCCGGAAATGAAAACTCGTTTTCATAGGGAATAAAATCTGCTTTTTAAAAGCTGAAAAGCGCTTTAAAGTTGATTCTGATACGATGCTTCGTGTCTTCGAAGCATACTCGCTGGATTTTTGCCACGTTTGAGTTTAAAATCCGTCATTAAATGATGTTTTTGAACAACGCTAGCGATACAAATTTTAAGCTAACAGCTAACGACCGGATGAGTGACGTGTCACGTCACTTCCTCCATGTCGGAAGTAAAGCTTGGTTGAACCGAAAGCTTTGCTGTGCTTAAAATCACTAAATGTAACTTGTCACATGCCCCTAAAACTCATGTTTCATGCAAAAAAGTTGTGCTTGTTGAAAAAACGCCACGTTTACGCTTCAAAACCGTTCAGAAATGTTGATTTTAACCGAGTTTAGCCGAAGCTAACTTTAAGCTAAGCGACTAACAACAGGATGTCAACCGAACGTCACAGGAAGTCGTCATAGACTCCTGCTGGTAGAAAGCTAAACACTGCCCCCTCCTGGGAAACTTGAGATCACAGTTTCACTTCAGTTTTAGGTTTTTGAGTGAAATTAAACGTTTTTTCTTTCTGTAAGGCATTTTTGAGTTAATAAACGTTCCTCAAAGCTGAATAATCACTGTTATCTTGCATTTAAAAAGTTATTAAGGTATTTATGCAGACAGGCATTTACCAGGACATTTTTCATTCACTGAATTCCTCAAACAGGAGGGACAAAATGAAAAATTAGAAACTTTTTAAAAGATACAGTTACAGATATTCACAGAGTTGATAAAGTTTACTCATTTGCTAAAAGATAATACACGTTTAATTGCAAAATCACTAAATAAGAGTAAACTTATCAGGAAAAAGAAACTTTTCTGTTTAAGTTACCACCTAAAAATACATCTTCCTATTTAATTTTAAATAGAGGATGAGACAGGAGGACAGGAGTAATAACAGTTTTTCTGAAGAAAGACTGATTAATCCTGACACATCATCAATTTTTCTTTTTCTTTTCACCACTTGGTTCTATGAGTAACTGTTAAATAGCAAATTTCTGGAACAGAACGGTTTAAAAAGTGTCTTTAAACTGATGTTGCTGTGAGACTTTTTAGAAAATTGCAGGTTTATTAAAAATTCAGTGCTTTAGAGTAAAATACACTAAAAAAGAGCTTGGTAATCTAGTATCTGTTAAGAAATAAGCACATAAAAAGTAACACTGCCAGAGAAGCATTTACTTAAATATTCATGAATTGGGGTAAAACCTGAGACAGGTGCCCACATTTGAATAAGTTGACTTATAACAGTACCTTTGTGTAAACCCAAAGCTAAAATAGTGTGAAAACTCAATGACAACTTGAATACAAATATTTACCTGTAAAATATCTGAAGCTTGCAACTGTTTTTAACAGATAAAGTGCTACACAGTGAAAAACATGACAGGTGTGGTAGAAAAAGACTTTGATCCTTATGAGATGAGGGACTGTTTAGAGAATGCGTTAGCACTGCTGACAGGATCCTTACACCCATATGGCAAACAGGCGGACTGCATGAACCCAAAAGAGTTATTGGACAATCTGATGGAGGTTGCAGAAAGTGTGACCTCTACAGAAATAACAATGTCAAGCTATGAAAAGCTGGCTACAATGGCAATGTTGCTGAAAGAATCTTACTTTGCATTAAGACAGGATCACGTCGTGACACTGTCACAAGTTTCCCGCTGCGAAGGCGAAATAGATGTGCTTAAAAAAGATCTGCACAAACGCGAAGTGCATAAAGACATATTACTGGAAAAAGTTATGCGTTTACAAAGTGAATGTAAAACATCACAGGAACGTTTAAAAACATGTGAGGAGAAACTAAGAGCAGCAACAGATAAAAGTAATGACGAGGGGCGAGGTGGTCTGGAATCCAGAAAAGACCTTGAACAGTGTCGGGATAATCCACCAAAACCTCCAAAAATCTTTTACAGACCTCCTACTCGTAATCCACCCTCACCTAAAGTGGTAGGAACAGACCTGAACAGGTCTCCTCCACCAAACCTGCAACAGTGTGCTGTGAAAGTGTTCGAGGCATGCTCTCATGATAAGTCGCCCATAGAGGTGTTTCCTGGTATAAAGGTTAAACCCCACTCCCTAGAAATGGAAGGAAGGCGTGCGTCACCACCTCCTCCTAAAACAGGCGAGAAAAGGCAGTATTTTCAAACTAACAAACCACGTGATGAAGGTGCACGCTGGGACAAAAAGGCTCCTCTTTCAGAGGATGGACGTGATCATAGTAAATGGGACATGCGTAAGACGCAAAGATATGGGATCCAAGAGGACCCATATTGACAGGGGAAATCTGAAGAGGAACCCCAAAAGACGTACCTAACCCTCCCCCACCTCGGACGAAACGAACCGAGGCGATAAAATCACAAAGGTCCCAGGAACAAGGCCCTACACCTCTGAGCTCGGAAGAGACAGAGGAAATACAAAGGTTTTTAGACACTTTGATACAAGCTGAAATGGGAACCCGACCAGGAGCACTATGTAGTGATGCGATCGCTACTAACTCTGAAGGCGCGAATGACAACATTACAGATGTCGGTGAAACACAC
>NC_056498.1:93310599-93315349 GCF_014905685.2 Nematolebias whitei
GTGTCGTTCTGGGTCTCGTTACAACTGGGTTGACCACACATACAACAGTAATGCTCCAGCCAGACCAAACCCAGAACGAGGCTCGGAACGACGAAGCCATGTCCTCGTCACAAACGGAGCGAGTTAACCAGATCGAGAAGATCCTCTCACAAATGGTCCAGCAACAACAACAAACCCAAGAAAATCTACAGGAGCTGGGAGGTATGGTTTATTCAATTAAACAGACTCTCTCTCCTTCTCCTCCTACAGTCGCAGCAGAAACCCCTGAGAACAGTCATACGTGCACCTGCTCGGCGGGACATCCATCGGAACCACAATTACTGGTAAAACCGTCCAAACTTTTTTCCGATGACCCAGAACAATGTGACGGCTTTCTTCTCCAATGTGAGCTCGCATTCAGCGGAGCCCCCAGACTCTACTCCTCGGAAAATGCTAAAATCACCTACTTTACGAGCCAGTTAAAGGGTAACGCACTCCGGTGGGCAACTTCTTTTCTCCGCCAGCATGACTTAAAAACTATTTCTTTTAGTAGTTTACTCACCGAGTTTCGCAGGATTTTCGACAGACCACTATCGGGTCCTAATGCAGAGAAGCGTCTCCTGGGCTTACGTCAGGGCCGGCGACCGGTGGCCGAACACGCCCTCGAGTTCCGCATCATCGCCGCACAAACCGGATGGAACGAGAGAGCACTACAGGGAACTTTTCTTAACTCTTTATCAGATCCGTTAAAGGACCAGATCGCCGCTAGGGACGAGCCGTCCAACTTTGACGCTCTCATTAATCTGGCCATTTCTATCGATGAGCGTTTCCGCGAGCGACAGCGGGAACGGGACTACAACTCCCAACGTACCGCCACTTCCGGTTCGGGTCCGTCACTCAGTGTTGTCCGTAGTAAAGAGTCGCTTTCGTTTCCAAAATCCCAAAATCTCTTTACTCACGTTTCACCCCCTTCACTCTCGTTATCAGAGTCAGAGCCCATTCAGGTGGGACGCACCCATCTTACTCCTGACGTTAGACAAAAGCGCCGTGAACAAGGATTATGTTTCTATTGTGGTCAAAATAGGCATCTTGTTGCCGCCTGTCCATTTCGGGGAAACGAGAACACCCACCAATAAAGAGGGAGATATTGGTGGGGACCTCTTCGCTCTCCCCATTAAGTAGACTGACCATTGCTACGGTCATCCAATATAATCACAACCGTTTCCCCGTCTCCACACTCATAGACTCCGGCGCTGAACAGAATTTAATTAGTCAAAGTCTGGTCTCCGAATTGTCACTACCCACAGTAAAGATACCCACCGTTTCCATCACCGGTGTCACAGGCGATACACTATCCCAGGTCCAACACCGCACCAATGATTTACACCTAATTACCTCTGGCAATCACCACAAACACGTCAGTTTCTTTGTCTTCGATTCACCCCATGACCAAGTAATTTTAGGATACCCCTGGTTAAAGCTTCACAACCCACACATTAATTGGGAACTTGGTAGAATAGAGAAATGGAGCGGAAGGTGTCTAAAACACTGTCTCCGCTCCGGAATCTCTAATGCAACCCAACAAGATACCACTATAGAACAAATTGACTTAACCTCCATTCCGCCTGAGTATCACGATCTCTCTCCTGTTTTTAGTAAACAGAGAGCCTTGTCCTTGCCGCCACATCGACCATACGACTGTGCTATTGATCTTTTTCCAGGTGCTCCCTTGCCAGCTAGTCATTTGTTCAACCTCTCCGGACCCGAGAGGGACTCCATGAAGGAGTACATTGAGGAGTCACTTGATTCCGGTATTATTCGCCCATCCACCTCCCCGGTGGGGGCCGGGTTCTTCTTCATAGCTAAAAAAGATAAGACCCTCCGTCCTTGTATCGATTACCGGGGTCTAAATAACATTACTGTAAAAAACAAATATCCTCTTCCGCTTATCGACTCCATACACGAACAATTACAATCGGCCACCATTTTTACTAAGTTAGACTTGCGTAATGCTTATCATTTGGTTCGCATTAAGGAGGGCGACGAATGGAAGACGGCTTTCCGGACCCCTTTGGGTCATTTCGAATATCTAGTTATGCCTTTTGGTCTTACTAACGCCCCCGCAGTCTTTCAGGCGTTTGTCAATGATGTGCTCAGAGACTTCTTAGGGGAGTTCGTTTTTGTATATCTTGATGATATTCTAATCTACTCGCATGACAAGGAGGAACACATCAAGAAGGTCAGAACAGTCCTTCAGCGACTATATGAGAATCAATTGTTCGTCAAGGGCGAGAAGTGTGAGTTCCATACTTCATCCGTTTCCTTCCTGGGGTTTATATTTGGGGAGGGACATTATCGTACCGACCCTGAAAAGATCAAAGCTGTAGTAGAATGGCCCGTTCCTGAGACCCGCAAACAGCTTCAATGCTTTCTTGGGTTTGCAAACTTCTATAGACGCTTCATTACAGGTTACAGCCGTATTGCCGCACCACTCTCTCAACTTACCTCAATTAACAGACCATTCAAATGGACCACAGAAGCGGACACTGCCTTCAAAGAATTGAAGCAACTCTTCTCAAACTCACCCATCCTCTGCCATCCTGATCCAGAACGCCAGTTCATCCTGGAAGTGGATGCCTCCGACACTGGGGTAGGTGCCGTTCTTTCTCAGAGATCCCCCAAGGACAATAAGGTACACCCCTGTGCTTTCTTTTCTCAGCGTTTGTCCCAAGCTGAGCGTAATTACGATGTAGGGAATCGTGAATTACTAGCAGTCAAACTGGCTCTAGAAGAGTGGCGTCATTGGTTGGAGGGTACAGAGATTCCTTTCCTCATATGGACCGACCACAAAAACTTGACCTAGCTCAGGGACGCTAAAAGATTAACTCCCAGACAGGCACGGTGGTCCTTATTCTTTAATCGGTTCCATTATATATTGACTTATAGGCCTGGTTCAAAAAATGTCAAGCCAGACGCTCTGTCTCGACAATTCTCTCCCCCAGATGGACCTGAACACGAGGAACATATCGTTCCACCAACATGCATCGTGGGAGCTCTCACATGGCCCATTGAACAAGAGGTCCGCGATGCCCACAAGGAGGAGCCCGATCCCGGCCTGGGACCCCCCGGAACCCTGTTCATCCCCTCTGTCATGAGGGCTAAGGTACTGGAGTGGGTTCACACTAACAAACTATCTTGTCACCCAGGAGTTACCCGAATGTTGTCCCTAACCAAGTCCCACTTCTGGTGGCCGACGTTGACCCAGGACGTTAAAGACTTTGTTGCTGCCTGTGCCACCTGCGCCCGCAATAAGACAGGTAATCAACCCCCGGCCGGGCTCTTACAACCACTACCCTCACCTAGCCGCCCTTGGTCCCACATATCAGTGGACTTTGTCACTGGACTTCCCCCGTCCGAAGGTAACACAGTCATTTTTACAGTCATTGACCGATTTTCTAAATCAGCTCACTTCATTCCCTTGGTCAAATTACCTTCTGCTCTCGAGACTGCACAAATATTGATCCAGCATGTTTTTCGAATCCACGGTATCCCCTCCGACATTGTTTCTGACCGTGGACCACAGTTTATTTCCCAGGTCTGGCGCTCATTTTGTAAAACCCTAGGGGTGTCTGCAAGTCTGACTTCAGGTTACCACCCACAGTCTAACGGCCAGGCTGAGAGGTGTAACCAGGAACTTGAGAACACCCTTCGTTGTGTCGTGGAGAGCAATCCCTCAGCCTGGTCTCAACATCTGGTGTGGGTGGAATATGCCCACAACGCACACAGATCCACAGCCACAGGTATGTCCCCGTTTGAAGCCTCTCTGGGATACCTTCCTTCTTTATTTCCCAGTCTTGAGACGGACATCATGGTGCCGTCTGTCCAGCACCACTTCCGTCGATGTCGACGCGTTTGGCTACAAACGAGGGCAGCACTTCTACGCACCGCAGCTCAGAACAAGAGGTACGCCGACCGACACCGTTCCTCTGCCCCGTCTTACCAGGTGGGCCAAAAGGTTTGGCTCTCAACAAGAGACATCCAACTGAAGAACATTCCCAGAAAGATGGTCCCACGATTCATTGGCCCTTTCACCATCACAAAGATCATCAACCCCACAGCAGTCCGCCTTCAACTCCCCAGCTCTATGAGGATCCATCCTACATTCCACGTCTCTCAGGTGAAGCCGGTCTCCGAGAGTCCTCTGTGCCCGTCTACCGACCTCCCTCCACCCACCCGACTGATCGACAACCATCCCGCCTTCACGGTTCGCACCATTTTGGACGTCAGACGTCGAGGTCGGGGTTTCCAGTATCTCGTGGACTGGGAGGGATACGGTCCCGAGGAGAGATCCTAGATTCCCCGCTCATTCATTTTGGACCCAAGTCTGATCACCACGTTCTTCAGAGCTCACCCCGAAAAGCGCCTCAGGTCGCCTGGAGGCGATTCTTGAGGGGGGGGGGGGTAATGTGAGAGTAGCTCTGCTGCAGCTCCCAAGATGGCTGCTAACGACCTACACCTGGCGGTCATCTCCCTGATGAGCATCGACTCCTATTTAAGGCTGCAGTCAAGACTACTCGATGCTGGAGCATTGATTCCCTCCCGGTACTAGTGCTCTCAGCCTTTTATGTTCTCAAGTATTTATGATACTGACCTTGTGTTTTCTATGCCAGCAGTTCCTCGCTTTGGACGAACCATTCTTGCCCTGATCACTCGACATCCTGTCGGGTCTCACGAAAACCCTGACCTGTGGATCTTGGATCACAAAACCCTG
>NC_056498.1:93315449-93320462 GCF_014905685.2 Nematolebias whitei
AGAAAAGGTAAAAGTCGACCTTCACCAAAAGTGTACTGTTGGGACAAGCTGATTTCCGAAGGAGCGTGCACGTTCTGGTTAAAACAGACAAATTCCCTCACACATCTCTCTGTAAGATAAATCTCAATTTTCCATCTTTAAACTCTCCTTTCTGCTAGAAAATTAATCCAGATGTTTTCATTAATGTCTGTGGTGAAGCAACGGAAAATCATGGCCGTATGGTTTTCCTAGTTGTAAAGCTGATTAATTATGTTGTTGTTTTCATATTCTGCCAAATTAATGTAAATGTGTGATGTGTTAAACTTGATTCTGTTAATAAATGACCCACTCGCTTGGTGAGTCAAAGATAATTAACGTCCCACGTCCACATTTCTGTTAAATTCAAAGCACGACATTATCCAGTCCAGAAAGATGAGTGAACCCGTTTAATGTATGAATATATCTCAGCATCTGTTCATCTACATATTGGTGGCCCGTAACGTGCTCATAAATGGACTGTGTATGCGTGTAATAATTGAATATTACGTGTTGGCATGAAAAAGAAATAACAGAATCAGCTGTGCTGAAACGCAGCTGAAGCTGCACCGCTTGGAGCTAGATGCTGCATGTTTACGCTGGGATGTTTCGAAGCTGAACTTGTGAGTCATTGAGTCCTTTTAAAGCTGAAATTGTACGTCTGTTATGTGTAACATAAGCTGGCTTTGAACTGTGGAAACGCTTTATTCTGTTTAAACCGTGTTCCAGACGCTGATCTGGGTCCGGCTCGGTTCTGAAAAAGTTCGAACGAGTTGTTTAAATAGCTAGAAAGACGTTTTTGAGACCGGGGCGCCGACTCCGTGCAGCTGGGAGCTTATTGATTACATTTTTAACAGAAAAAAGTGCATTTTGACAGTTTAAAAGACAAAAAAGTTGACGGACTTGTTCAGATAAATCTAACATGCTAGCTGGGGAAAACGCTGCGTGATTGGTTGAATTAGCTGCTGTGGAGCGCTCTGATTTGTTGAGAAGTGAATGACGTGCCTACGTCATTTCCTCTCACCCCCGTGCTGCTTTGTCATTGGTGAATTCAGTCACGTGACCCGGAAATGAAAACTCGTTTTTCATAGGGAATAAAATCTGCTTTTTAAAGTTCAAAAACGCTTTAAAAGCTGTATTCTGATCAGCTGCTAAGTCTTCGAAGTCTAATTGCTAAAATTTTGCCACGTTTGAGTAAAAAATCCGTTCAGAAATGTTGGTTTTAACCGAGTCTAGCCGATGCTAATTTTAAGCTAACAGCTAACGACCGGATGCCACAGGAAGTCATAGCGACTCCTACTGGATAACACTAACAGTGTCTGAGTTAAAATGAGTAAGGTTATGCTGACACCTTCTGGAGAGACTTGAGATCACAGGTTTTCACTTCGCTTTTTAGGTTATTTTAGTGAAATTAAACGTATTTTCTTTCTGAAAGGCATTTTTGAGTTAATAAACGTTCCTCAAAACTGAATAATCACTGTTATCTTGCATTTAAAAAGTTATTAAGGTATTTATGCAGACAGGCATTTACCAGGAAATTTTTCATTCACTGAATTCCTCAAACAGGAGGGACAAAATGAAAAATTAGAAACTTTTTAAAAAGATACAGTTACAGATATTCACAGAGTTGATAAAGTTTACTCATTTGCTAAAACATAATGCACGTTTAATTGCTAAATCACTAAATAAGAGTAAATATATCAGGACAAAGAGACTTTTCTGATTTTATTTTAAAAAACCTAAAACATTAAATTCTCCTATTTAATTTTTAAATAGAAGAAAAATGGCAAACAAAGAAGAAGAAGAGCACCCTTTCAACTCCCAATCAAATGATGATATCATTGTGGGGGCTTTACATATTTTAACACATTCAATTCTTGGCAAGCAAATAGAGCAATTAGAACAACTTGATGAAATTCAAAGAGGGGAAGAACTGAGAAGTCTGGCAGAAGGAACATTAGGGCTAGAGAGTAAAAAGTCTAGCCAGGAACGGTTAGCAAAAATCTCTCTGCTTCTAAAAGCGGAATTGGATGAACAGTTGGAACGCAACCACATGCTGTCTAGAATACATGAGAGGGAGCTCTCAAATATGCAGGCGTCATTACAAGCTCAATCTTATGACAAGATTAGTGAAAAAGACCGTCAATACCAAGCTGCGTGCTCAGACAATGAACAGCTACAACAAGAGTTGCAGCTTGCAAATTTTGAGCTGGAAAAACGCAGAGTGGATAAAGAGGTTTTCCTGGAAAAATTCATGCATTTACAAGGTGAATACCAAACGACCCAGGAACGTTTAAAAACATGTGAGGAGAAACTAAGAGCAGCAACAGATAAAAGTAATGACGAGGGGCGAGGTGGTCTGGAATCCAAACCAGACCCTGAACAGCGTCGGGATAATACACCAAAACCTCAAAAAATCTTTTACTCACCTGGTGCTTTTAGACCCATCCAAACACCTACACAAACGGGTAGAGTAACACCCCCACTACCAACCACGCAAGTGAGACCATTGATATCTTCTCCTTCAATGGATGATTTGCAAAAAATCTCAAAATATGTACAACGCTTTGTACCTGGACCGATGGGTTCATCTGGAACAAAAGCGTACCTCAGAGATCTTGAGTTCAGATTGAGATCTTATCCTAATGCTACGGTTGAAGATAAGATCAGTCTAATAAGGCTCACTTCAGACAGAGAGATGTTCACCTTCATCGAGCGTCTACCTGATGCAACGAGAAAGGATTACAACCTTCTGTGTGAAGCTTTGATCAGAGAGTACGACTCCTGCACGGGACCTGCTGGTTTCCCAGCCGCAGACAAGGTCACGCAGGGTAAGACTGAACATCCAAAAGTTTATTACAAAAGAATCTTCCAAGCTTATTTCGGTAACAGGAATGAAACCGGGATGGAGGAAGAAGAAGGTTTTAAATTTGTTTTCAGTAAAAATCTCCACACTGATATTAGAACATCAGTGCAAATGATGGCAAATTACAGAGAAAAATCCATCAGTGAGATTAAACAATGTGCTGTGAATGTATTCGAGGCATGCTCTCATGCTAAGACGCCCATAGAAGTGTTTCCTGGTATAAAGGTTATACCCCACTCCCTACAAGTGGAAGGAAGGCGTGCGACGCCACCTCCTCCTAAAACAGGCGAGAAAAGGCAGTATTTTCAAACTAACAAACCACGTAATGAAGGTGCACGCTGGGACAAAAAGGCTCCTCTTTCAGAGGATGAACGTGATTATCATAAATGGGACATGCGTAGGACGCAAAGATATGGGATCCAAGAGGACCCATATTATCAGGGGAAATCCAAAGAGGAACCCCCAAAAGACGTACCTAGCCGCCTCCCACCTCGGACGAAACGTCCCGAGGCGAAAAAATCACAAAGGTTCCAGAAAAAAGGCCCTACACCTCTGAGCTCGGAAGAGACAGAGGAAATACAAAGGTTTTTAGAAACTTTGATACACGCTGAAATGGGAACCCAACCAGGAGCACAATGTAGTGATCTGATCGCTACTAAATCTGAAGGCGCGAATGACAACATTACAGATGTCGGTGAAACACACCAAGACATTGCTGTTATTGCCTCCAAGAACCCCTCATCGGACGAAGGGGGGGAAAACTCACACACAAACGATGATGAGTCATCGCGAACTGAAAACTCAGAACCTGATTTTCATGATTTTGAACTAGGCATTCCAGTTCTGGGAGGACTCCCAGATAACCTGGTACCGAGTCAAGAAGCTGGGCCAGTATGTTTCACGAAACCATCACAGGCCATCGCTCTTTTCTCAACCAATGACGTCGACCAAGGACCACAAACCTATGGTGTCTTACCCATAGACAGGTCCAACGACTCAGAAAAGGATTTGTTGGAGCTCCCCAAGGAGCAAGAACCCTCATCAGTCTCATCACAGATTGAACAGGCGGTCGCCCAAGCCGACACTCTGACATCTGATGAAGAAAGAGACAAACTTCGCCAAGTTCTTTTAAAATATGAAAAGTCATTTTCACCTGACGCAGACGTCATCCAACTTCAGAAGTTGGATGATCCTGCAATTAACTCGATGATACTGTATCTGACTGACCCAGACAAATACACTCCATCGAAAGTCAAACTGGATTCCAATCCAGACCTAAAAGTCCTCTTTCAGCTGCGCAAACAGTTAAAACTACTCAAGGACAGCCTAACTTTAGCTCATGGAGCGACGTCCTCACCCGTGTTCGCGGTATCCCATGACCGAAGGGGGGTGACGCCAGTTAGGATAATGCTACCAGACGCGATAACATGATCAAATCTGACATTCAGAGTGAGTGGCGCACCGAAACGTCGTTTTCTAGTTGCTTAGTCACTGCTTTTGTCAATGTTGAAACGTTGTTAACTGGTTGCTTAGTCACTGTTTTTGTCGATGTTGAGACATCGTTTAATTGGTTTTTGGTATTGTTTTTGAACACCCCAGGCAAGAGAGAATTTTGTTGTGTAGTTAAGTTAGAGACTAAGAGGCCTTTAACCATGCCAACATGCAGTTCATTCGTTAAATTGCAATCTTTGCGGAGTCAATGTATATTATTGCTACCTTAAGTACCATAATCTACATTGATCTCACAACGCTTAAGCCGAACCTACTCGAACAATTCTATTCGGGGGGATAGCTAATTCTTTTTGATGAGTCTCGCCATAGACTTCCAAAAACATTTATGGGGAAACCAAACACCCAATCTCAAGTCGTTCGTCTAAAAGACAACAGGCAATTGAACCAAACTATATTTTGCCATGTAAAGCTAACTTAAACCAAGTTAGAAATGGAAAAATAGTTTGGAACCCTTTTCTATAGATATAAACCCCTGTAGTTACCCTTTTCAGCATGAACCACCCCTTAACTGGTAGTTGTAGCTGTTCCCAACCATAATAGCTAACACACCAGGTGCATATAGCTTAAGGCCTTATGTAAAATCCCCTTCATAAGCCCACCTTAAACCACATAATTGCATG
>NC_056498.1:93320562-93324920 GCF_014905685.2 Nematolebias whitei
ATGAGGAAGTTTGTTCTGTGATGATCTCACGACTCCTGAAGTCACAGCTGTTCTTACGGAGATGCTGAAAGGTGGCTTGAAATGGAACTTAACGCCGGAACTGAAATATCTTCAGAAAGGTAAAAGAGTCGATCTTCAACTGCCAGTGTACCGTGGGTTAAGCTGCGTCTAAAGGAGCGTGCTGTTCTGGTTATACAGACACTTTTCCTCATCCATCTCTCTCCATTTAAACTTCATTTTCCCATCTTTAAACTTCTATCTTGCCAGTGTAGTGGACTAGGCCTACGTCGAAACTAAGTCTAAGGTCAAAACTCTTGACCTTTAGAACCTTGTGGGACAGGAACTGTCATTTCATGTATTTGAATACATAGATACAGGTTCACCCATCCTGAGACTTTCTTTCTTGAAGATTCAAGTGAAAAGAACACTCTCTTTTTATTATCATTACTATCTACAACTGGTGGCCCGTCACGTGCTCATAAATGGACTGTAACTCGTGTGCTAATTGATTTTCATGTTGGCATGTGTTGTAAAATAACAGTTGAATCCGTGCGTCTTTACGCAGCGCAATTGGAGCTGCGCGCTTGTGTTACGCTGGCAATGTTTTAAAAGCTGAAATTGTGTCATTGAGTCTTTATAAAGCTGAATTGTACGTCTGTATGTGTAACATAAGCTGGCTTTGAGCTGTGGACACGCTTTATTCTGTTTAAACTGTGTTCTGACGCTGTTCTGGTCCGATTCGGTTCTGTGGTTCCGAATCGGTTCTGGAAAGTTCGAACGAGTTGTTAAATAGCTAGAAAGACGTTTTGAGACCGGAGTAGCAGACTCCGGGCAGCTCAGAGTTGATTCGTTACATTTTTAGCAGAGAAAGTGCATTTTGATGGTTTAAAAGACGATAAGTGATGAAATAGCTTCAGGCTGAATCTAACATGCTGGTTATTGCTAACGCTTCGTGGTTGGTTGTTTGCTGCTTTGGAAAGCTCTGATTTGCTGAGAAAGGTTGACTGACGTCACCTCCCCTCACCCCTACGCTGCGTCATTGGTTGAGAAAGACCGTGTGTAACGTTCTGATTGGATGAGGGAAGTGTCAATCACGTCACCCGGAAATGAAGACTCGTTTTCATAGGGAATAAAATCTGCTTTTTAACGCTGGAAAGCGCATTAAAGCTGTGTTCTGAAACGCTGTTTACATTCATTCGAAGCATATTCGCTGAAAGTTCGCCACGTTTGAGTTTAAAGACCGTCATAAAATGATGCTTTTGAACTACGCTAGCGATGCTAAATTTTAAGCTAACAAGCTAATGACCGGATGGATGACGTGTCACGTCACTTCCCCCAAGTCGGAAATGAGCTTTACCGTGCTTAAATTCACTAAATACGGCTGCAATTTTGTTCCACAAAACTCATGTTTCATGATATAAGGTCTGATTGAAAAAATTTTGCCACGTTTGTGTAAAAAATCCGTTCAGAAGTGTTGGTTTTCACCGAAGCGAGCCGATGCTAATTTTAGCTAATAAGCTAACGACCGGACGCCACAGGAAGTTATAGCACCCCTAGTGGACAACAAAAACAGTGTCTGAGTTAAAATTGTTGAGGATCTGCTGACATCTTGTGGAGAAGACGTGGGATCACAGGTTTTCACTTCGTTTTTAGGTAAAGAGTGACATTAAACGTTTTATTTTTCTGAAAGGCATTTTTGAGTTAAAAAACTTCCTCAAAGCTGAATATACACTGTTATCTTGCGTTTTAAAAGTTATGAAGGTATTTATGCAAAGGGCTTTTACCAAACAAATTTTTATTCACTGATAAATCCTTGAAAAATAGGTACATAATAAAAATTTAGAAACTTTTAAATAAGATACAGTTACATATATTCACAGAGTTGAATAGTTTACTCATTTTGCTAGAAGATAACGCATGTTTAATTGATAAATCACTAAATAAGAGTAAAGCTTATCAGGAAAAAGAGATTTTCTGATTTTCTGTTACCACCTAAACGTTACATCTACTATTTAATTTCTAAATAGCAGATAATGGCGGACGAAGAGGTAAACACTGACCCCTTACAATCCGAGGATGTGGTCCAGACAGCCTTACACATTTTAACAAATTCAATTATTGGCAAACAATTGGAGGAATTGCGAGACCTTGATGACGATCAAAGACGTGAGGAGCTGCAGAGTTTATCAAAAGCAGCTACGGTGAAGGAAGACACAAAATCAAGCCGCGTACGGTTAGCAAAAATCTCTCTGCTTCTGAAGGCGGAATTAGACCGTTTGGTAGTGGAAAAGGGCGTGCTATTCAACGGATATAGGTCTGAAAAAGAGAGGTGTGACGAATTGATGATTGAATCTGAGTCGCTGCAGCAACACCTTGAGGCTGCTGAAGACCTCTCAAAGAAAGAGCTGTCAGAACAGGCTCAATCATATGAGGAGAAGTGTGCCGAGCTGATAAGTGAATCTGAGTTGCTGAAACAAAAGATTCAAACTGATAAGGACCTCTCGAAGAGAGAGCTGTCAGAACAGGCTCGATCATATGGGGAGATGATTGCGGATAAGGAACGAGCGTACCAAGACGCGTGTGCAGATAACAATGAGTTACAAGCACGGTTGCAAACCGCTTTAAGGGAGCTGGCCGATTGCAAGGCAGAAAAGGGGTTAATAACCCGGAGTTGGCTGACTTTACAAGATGAAAATCGGTCAACAAATAAGCGCCTGACAGCTTGTGAGGAGAATTTAGCTACAGCTACAAACCTGTTTTCTGACATGGAGCTAGCTGGCTCGAGACTCAGAGACGAGCAGGGTCAGCTACAACCACCCCAGACAGATGCTGTTGCACCTCCTCCCCTTAGCCCCGTTTCAACACCCCCAACCCGGGGGATAAGGACGGGTCTGCACCCACTTGCACCTCTTCCTCCTGACGCCAGGCGGTCACCTCCACCCCCATCTCAGGTGGGGTTCGACCTGCACCGGTATGCACCTCTTCCTCCTGACGCCAGGCAGTCACCTCCACCCCCATCTCGGAGGGTGGGGACAGACCTGCACCAATATGCACCTCCTCCTACCAACCCTTATCAGCCACCCCCACCCCCACCATGGGCAGTAGGGGCAGGCCTTGATCAGTCTACACCACCAGTCACACAAGTTAGACCGGTGATACAGTCTCCTTCAATGGATGATTTGCAGAAAATCTCAAAATATGTACAACGATTTGTTCCCGGGCCTATGGGGTCAGCAGGAACAAAAGCGTATCTCAAAGATCTGGAGTTCAGATTGAGGTCTTATCCTAATGCTACGGTAGACGATAAGATAAGTCTGATACGGCTCACTTCAGACAGAGAGGTGTTCACCTTCATCGAGCGTCTACCTGATGCAACGAGGAGGGATTACAACCTTCTGTGTGGAGCTTTGATCAGAGAGTACGACCCATACACGGGGCCTGCTGGTTTTCCAGCTGCTGACAAGGTCACGCAGGGTAAAACTGAACATCCAAAAGTTTATTACAAAAGAATCTTCCAAGCCTATTTTGGTAACAGAAATGAAACCGGAATGGAAGAAGATGATGGTTTTAAGTTTGTTTTCAGCAAAAATCTCCACTCTGATTTTAAAAAATCAGTACAAATGATGGCAAATTTCAGAGAAAAATCCATCAGTGAGATTAAACAGTGTGCTGTGGATGTGTTTGAAGCATGTTCTCATGCTAAGACGCCCATAGAAGTGTTTCCTAGTGTAAAGGTTAAACCCCTCCCTCTTGAACTAGAAGGACGACGTGCTTCGCCGCCTCCTCCTAAGAAGAAAGAGAGAAAACAGTCTGTTCAAGCTAACAAACCGCGTCCTGAAGGTGCACGCTGGGACAAAAAGGCTCCTCTTTCAGAGGAAGCCAGTGATTATCGAAAAATGGGTGAACGCAGGACGCAACGATATGAGAAACCATATCGGCAGGGGCAGTACGTAAAGGAAACCCCGCAAGACGTACCTGACCGTCCCCCACCTCGGACGAAACGAACCGAGGCGAAAAAATCACAAAAGTTCCAAAAGCAAGGCCCCACACCTCTGAGCTCGGAAGAGACAGAGAAACTACGCAAGTTGTTAGAGACTTTGAAACACACTGACACGGGAACCCAACCGGGAGCACTTTGCAGTGATGTAATTCCTATTACATCTGAGGGCGCGAATGACAACATAACAGATGTCGGTGGAACACACCAAGACGTTGCTGTGGTTGCCTCAAACAACCCCTCATCGGAAGAAGGGGGGGTAAACACACACACGAACGATGACGTGTCATCACAGGCTGAACACTCAGAAACAGCTTCTGCTGTGCTGACGGTTCAGGCAAACCAAAATTACACAGATAAG
>NC_056498.1:93325020-93353462 GCF_014905685.2 Nematolebias whitei
AGTGCTTGATGGGAATTATAAAAAGGTATAAAATATTAAATCCAACATTCCCTCTTTTGAACTCCCATATTCATGGGAGTTCACCCTCTTTATGGATATATTTATCAATATGGATGTGACCCAAACTTATTGCACTCCCCAGGGGTCCTGGACCAGACCCCTGATCCAACACCTGTGAAAAGTACCACACACATAAACCTTTATAAAAATACAAAAAAGCAGCAACACACCTCCTAGAGAAAGATAAATAAGTGAAACTATTTTAAACCACCTTTAAAATACCTCGTGGTATTTTAGAATGATCAAATGCCTAATTGAATGGAGTAAAATATTTGAATATTTAAGTTACTGAATATTTAAGTTTATAGTCAAGTTAAATGTATAGTTAAGTTTCCAATTGAATCCCCGACCCTTCTCTGGTTGTTTTTCAGAATAACTGAAAGGTAAGACTAAACACTCATTAAACAGGAAAAGCCAACACCCTCAATTTAAACATTTCTATCTAGCAGGTCTTCGGTTCTTGAGCTTGAGGTGGGAGCCCTTGTTCGTCCACAAGGGTCCTTTGGTGCTCGGCGGGATTCGGCCCGCGGAGTTATCTTCATGTAAAGTCCTCAGAACCGTATCAGTTTGATTAAACATTCTAAATGACGTGTGTGTATTGGGACAAAACTAAAATCAGTTTGACGCGTCTTCTGTTCTTCACGGTCAGGGCTGGTAATCTTCCGTCCTTACCCGATCCACCCGACCGACTTCAGGCAGAGCGGAGACTTCTTCTCCGATGTTTGCTACTGCCTTTTCCCAACCAGAACAAAGGGGCAAAGAATGAGCTCCCACGAAGGTCCTGTCACCTCCTCCAGGTGTAGTGGGGAGCTGTCTTCAGATCATCCTCCATGTGGACCAGCGATCGATTCCTCTCCTTCTGGGGACCGATGACATATGATGTTCTGTCCACCACCTGGTGGGGTCTTGTCCTGTCCCTCTTTTCAGCAGGACTCAGTCTGATGTGAGTTTGTCTCCTCGGTCAGAGTTCCTCCCTCCTGATGAGAAAAGCTGGACACGAAAGCTCGCGAATTGTTAAACACCCTGCATGGCCTTTTGATTATTCTATTTGTGGGATCCATGACCTGGGCCTGGAAAAACTGACTGTGGTTACTTCTGTATTGAATAAAACATATTTTCTGAATTCTTGGGCACCCTGATGGTTATTATTGCTACTGATAGGTGTATTATTAAACTGTAATGTTATCCTAAAACAGAATTAGTAAAACTAAAATAAAATGCTATTCTTACATGCATCTGTTCTCTTGAAGCTGAATTGTGTTACATACTGGACTTCTCCAGGTATACCTGTGTGCTCTCATCCCATCTGTCACCCTTACAAGCCTTCGTCGTCAACCGGTCTACCTACAATTAAAATTAAACATACACAATACAACAATAACAATAATAATCATCCACGCCGGCCCCTCTTCCTGGAGCCTGTGGAAGAAACTTCATTAAATCGCTTGCGCCAACAGCATCAATCAAAATACAATATAAACTTAAAAGTTTAACCAACTGACATACAACACTGTGAGAGAAAAAAAATACATAATCTTCCATCCAGGTACCTGCCTGTGCTAGAGAAGGGAAGAAATAGCAAGGAAGAAACAGAGAGAAAGGGAAAAAATAAAAGAGAAAGAGAACGAGGAAAAAATGGTTAAAATCCTTTGTTCATGAAACCTTTTCTTATTCGCCCAATTGAACTATAAGTCCAGTCCAGTCCAGTCAAGTCAGTTGTGTTTAAAATTATCAAACCACCCCATTTCCCTTTAACATTTGCTCAAATCCACCTCAGGCTATGGGCGTCCCCCTTTCTGGAATCTGTACACATTACAACAAAGAGAAAAAAGATACTTCTGTTAAACCAATATACATATATACAAGTGCAACCTGTTATGTAGGTTTCTGATTTATTCATTTCCCACTGTCAATTTGATTACCCTACATGATATGATCTTTTAATCGCCTCAGAAGAAGTTAATTTTGTATAATTTGTAATGATCTATGAACTGCTTCCTGCTCAGAGCTGCCTACACACCTCCCCCCTTTTTGAAACGGCATTGTTTCAATTCTGAAGCATTACCGTCTGCAATCCACTAACACTCAGATTGAGTATTAGTTACAGAACTAAAAATATGGTGTAGTTTTCAACTTCCCACTACCGTTATTCAACCCAGGTTATGCAAACAATTACCCAACTACAACCCAAGCTCTCCTATAAATTAGCAAAAAGTTAATGAAATAAATTTCTTCTCTTGTATCAAACCAGACCCACCAAAATTAGCCCCTTCAAGGCAAAGACAATCATCCAATGTTATTTTAGAAAACATTAGTGAACTCCATCCAAATCAGGCCTCAGGTTTCTCCTGAATGAGACTTCCTGACCTGTATAAACGGAAAGTTAAAATCAATATTTTGTTCAGGGGTGTGGAGCATTTGAGGTAATAAAACAATTTCCATCTCAGAGCAGTCGGAGCAGGTCGATTCGTCTAGCACTCCCACCTCTGTACGTCTGTGTCCTGTTGTGTCACCTGTTTTAAAATGAGTCTATGTGAGTGATTATTATCAAAGCCAGCTGCAGTTTTTGATCACGACCCCAAAGTGCCTAGAAGACCATCACAGACCAAATTGTGGGGTTGACACCTCCGTCCGGCTGCAGTTGATGTTAATGACCTTGGGCAGAGTGACCACCAGTTCTTCGTTCAGCCTTTATGTCCCCAGATTCGTCTCCCGTCTGTTTGGAGACCAGCTCAGCTTTGTGCAGCAGTTCATATCTCAGCATACAGCAAGTCTTGACTGGATGTTCTTGCTGTGTACAAACTCCATCACCCCCTCTGGACAGTTAGTTCAGTTTGCTCTTGGACTGTTAGATCTTTGAAAAGTCACGTTACTTGGCTGAAAAGTTCTTTGTTGTTTTGTCAGATGTGCTCGACTGACAACTTATTTGAACCGTCCCATTGGTCAGTTTCACAGACCCCAACGTCAGCGCCCACCTGAACACATCTGTATCCGATCCGGCCCCCGGCACTCGAGAGTCCTGATCAAAACTCAGATGGATGCTGTATGCAGTTAAATGCTACCTTCCATGTTTTGTGGGCCTAAGTAGACTCATCTTCCCACTCCAAAGTTCTGTCATCTCTAGCTGCAGAGAAGAAAAGAGATAATCAAATTATTAAAACCAGATTCAACATTCATCTGTTATCCACATTAATCGTTAGTTAGCAAGTTTTATTCTGGGACCACAGCGTTTACCCCAACGGAGTCATTCTGGTGTTCTGGATAGTACAATAGACGTTTTAATCGCTCAATTACACAAGAGTGAAAGCTTTAATTAAACACTGCACAAGCCAATTCTTTACGCCTACTGCATAAAATATTCCCCTCCAAATAATGTCCTCCATCTTGTAGAGTATGTGTGTTGACACATCACCTGACAGTGAAGTCCACTCCCAGGGCCACATTATCGTCCAGACCTTGTAAATTTAGGCAGCATGTTAATATGTAATCACTTATTGTTATATAACCAATCTGCAAATCATCTCTTGTCATAACTATGCTTTCCCACTGTATCACAAACAAGATACTTTTAATACAAATCAATTAAGACTATGTATACCCTTCAAGACATCACAGAGTCCATTATCACTGCACAAAAACGTGTACATGCCCTTTGTTCACAAAGTACAACTTCTTAAACTCACCATGTACACCTCTCTGTTGTCCTTTTGCACTCCCAGGACCTGTGTGAAGTCTCAAACAATAAAGTTAAATTCATGGACCCACTAGAATTGTCGTCCCCTAAATAACCTAGTCCCTGCAGCTCTCAGAAGGAAACAGCTCCTAAATGCTAAACATTTCCAATACGTGATCAACTCATGTGGACTGATTTCTTAAACTGAAGTTTTTCAATTCGAGTACAATTAAGATTGATTTATTTAACCCAAGTATTTACAATTTGAGTTTAGTTATGGCTGTATAATTTAATCTAATTTTTTCAATTTGAGGTTAGTTTCCTAACGTATTTAACTTTTTCAATTTGAGTCCGGCAAGGTATTGTTTGACCAGAATAAAAGTCTATATTTTACAAGTGTCAAGGATTTTGTCCCTTACTCATTTTAATCTGTTGTTTCGCAGTTGAGTTTAAAACCTGAGTTTATTGTCAATTCCAAGAAGAAATGTAATCTAATTTGTTCAGGACCACCAAGGCCACCTCTACAATATTTCTCTTCCACCCGTTCGCTTTGACATCTCAACCCCCTACTGTCTAAGCTGACTCCAAGATGATTCAACCTTCTCCAGCTGACTCACTCTGACTCCATCTCCTGGTTAATTACAGCTCGTACACGTGATGTCCCCTCTCACCTTGAGATTCAAACCATTCTCTGTTTCAGAGTTCACTGCCTCCTTCCTATCATACAGAAAATTGTTTCGTTTAACCTTGTGTCTGCTCCCATCTCCGTTTCTGTCTGGCCTCCGACGGCTATCAGCAAATATTTGAAAGATCTTCAGCTATCCCTGTTCCCATATCAGATACCATTTAGCTGTGACACGCCAATCAGCTATATTTTAAATTAATCCAACTTGTACAGCCTAAATTATTAAAAATCAAGCTCTACCCCCTTAATTTTGGTACATAAAGCTAATTTCCGCTTGTTTGTGCTAGTGGCCCCCTGATCTCAAACTAATTACCTCCTGTTCATTTTGATACTCCCTATAAGTCGTGCAATTTGCCTCTGATATGATCCTATAGATTTTCCACAGGCTTCACCTGTACCACATTCATGAGTTCCACACCTGATAACAACATTCACACACCCAGGCATTCAAATATGTTATTGTCCTTCACTCCTGGCCTTAGCCTTAATAAAACAAACACAAGTCTGGTACGGAACAACCCAGCAGCCAGACCCGTCCTTGCCTCACAGCAGCGCCCCCTTCCGGTCATGATACGGAAGCGCCGATCACACAAGACACCTCTGACGCAGAGACGAAGACAAAACAAAACACGCGTACACCTTCACCTCGTGTGTGGAACAAAGAAACGCTCCCTTCCCCCACACGAGTGCACGGCTCCCAGCAGACTTTCCCCGACACACAGAAAAAAGAGAAAAGCAACCCTGAGCTTTCGCCCACACACAGCTCACTCCCCCCTCTCTCTTTTTTTGTTACGTCTCTTCCAACGCGTCCCCCCTGAAGCGTTCACACGACATACAAAACACGGCTCAAACAAAGTTATTACAACGTCCTAAAACTAATGCGATCCCCGATCACATGAAATTTGGTAAACACTATTCTATTTCACTCATTTTCTCTCAAAGCTAAAGTAATAAATGGAGTCCAGTATAGGCGGCAGTCAACACTCGCCAGAGGAGGCCCGACCCTTAGCCCCTACAGACGCTTGTGAAACGCTGTAGACCTACGTCCCGTCAGACGAAAGTTATGGATGGCAAATCCCACTGAATTATGAGAGAAAACGTTGTCACCCACGTGACTTCCGGTAGGCCTTCAGCCGTCCACCGGTACAAGTCCACAAAACTTGTGAAAACTACCTAAAAATGACTAAGTAAGCATTCAGCGATAAAACCGTCTGAATATCGTAATCCATCTCGTCAGAATTAACACGAATCACTGGAAGTTAGCTTAAATAAAACCATCTTTATTTTCCGGAGATGGCCCGCATGCACACGAACAGAGGAAGTTGAATTTAGTCTTAATTTAGTTTACCGCCGAAAAGCCAGAAACTCCGGACCTTAAGGTCCAAACAGTTAACCAGCTTACCTGAAAGTAATGGGCCCAGTCCCTCTCTCTGTGTGCACCGCAAGCCACCTCGATCCAATTGTGTAGGCCGCATCACCTCGCCACACGTCGGGTGACACCATTTTGTTGTGGATAGAATACCACGTCGTGTTCAAAACGGCGGAGGCGTCGCCCTTCGTATAAAAGATTTATTTGACACAACATGGGTTACAGATATTCAGAGACAAACAGTTACATTAATAAGATATATGCATATAAATGGAGCATTAAGAACAAACCGCCTCCTGCGTGCCTCTCTGAAAATGCTCAGTGCGCGTGCGTCATTCCCGGCCTTTTATCCCCGTTTGAGAAGGCTAGCTTCCTGATTGGTTCAGCTTCTGTCGCTATGGTTACGACGTAGCCCGCCCCCTCAAGGACGTTACGTCTATATTTCAGATAAGTTTTGGTTCGGCTTTTGTTTAAAGTTTAACTTGCTATTATACTTTAGGGATATAAAATGATTCGTGTCTAAATTGTTTATGCGTAATAATTAATAACTATTAATTATTACCTATCTCCTGGGTGTTAATTCACTATCTGTTGGAGGTCTGGTGATTCTGTTTTTAAGGCAGAATCATCTTAGTTTCTGTGTCTGCGTTTAAAACCGTTAACACTGTTTGTTTAACATGATTATATACCTTAGTGATAACACTGATTTGAAATAGTTGTTTATTTCTAGGAATAATTATATTATCTAACTTATGTTCGTGTTTTTATTTGGATCATGGTTATACTCTTAATTTGATTTTACTTAGTCAAACTATACTGTCTAAATTAAAGAGCTGTTCTAGCTTTATTTATGTTAATCAGTCTGCTCTCTGGCCTGATTTGATTGCTCGTAATTTATCAAATGTGAACTTGTAAAATTATCTTTAGCTACTATGAGATTATATTTAAAGGTCAACTAGTTAGAATTAGCAAACACTTTCTATAAACATAGTTCAACCTTGGAAGAAAGACACACACACACTTTATATGACATGACATTTGAGTGCTTGATGGGAATTATAAAAAGGTATAAAATATTAAATCCAACAGTTGTTACCAGAGCGCAGGAAAACGACGGTACCAAACAGGAGCAGGCGAGAAGACAGTGTGAGGCAGGCGTGAGTCGAAAACCGATGAGAGGAGATGTAGATCCAATGAGGAGCAGGCTGGAGGCGAAGTCAGGCGAGCAGGAGTCCAAAACCATGAAGCAGCACGAAAAGGTGAGGATATCAAAACCAGGAAGAGGGACAGGAGCAGGGCAGGCAAACAAACTGTGCAGGAGAGAAACTATGAAGGAACAGGAGACTATGAGGGAATCAGGAGACAGAAGCGCGAGATAACTACTGGCAGGTAAACTGTTTTCGACTATCTGGCGCTCACCCTGTGTGCCGGATAGGTTTATAAAGGGTGCAGCAACAGGTACAGCTAATGAGAAGTAATCAGTGTGGAGTGTGGTGAAGAGAAGACAAACTTAAAGTCACATGCAGCCAGCAGAGATGAGATAAGAGTGCTGCAGAGAAGGAAGTCTGAAAACCAAGAAAAACAAACATCAAGAGAAAGATAGAAAAGAAAAAGAGTCCACAGACACCAAGCAGTGAACAGAGTGAAAAGAATTTAAATCAGACCGGCGTGAATCGTGACATAATGAACTGCTGGAAGCCACAGCTGTCACGGCAGGATGTGAAGTCTCTGGTGAGGGTGTTGTTGTCTTCATCCATATGAATGATGAAGTCTCCAAGCAGAACAATGTTGGGTGAGAGAGCTGAGAGATGGGCGATTAGAGCAGCAAAGTCATTTATAAAAGAGTTGTTGATTTTGGGCGGACGGTAGAAAGTGGCAACAATGGTGGGGGTAGGGCCGGAGAGTAGACAGTGTGCTCAAAGGAGGGAGAGGGAGGTGTGTGAACCGGCGTGACCTTCCAGTTCTCGCGGTGAATTATCGCGAGACCTCCTCCGCGGCCGGACTCACGGGATTTGGCGATGTAAACAAACCCCGGTGGGATAGATTCATTCAGGTGGAAAAAGTCATTTTGTTGTTGCCACGTTTCTGTTAGACAAATAAAATCCAGCTTACGGTCGGATATTAGGTCTTGAATAAGCTGAACTTTGCCAGTGAGTGAGCGAACGTTCAGAAGGCCAAACTTTATGGAGGAGGAGTTGGTAGCAACCGGAGCATTAGCCGACCGAGCTAGGCTAGCTAACATGCTATTACTGTTAGTGGCCCGAATATTGCGGCGTGTAGAATGGTGAGAGTCAGACCAGATGGAGTTTATGGGGTTAGACTTGTCAGCATGGAGTCTACGGCGGGAGCCACGGTGAATGTATCTCCGGCGAGGATGGAAGGCAATGTCCTGAAGAGGGAGCACAGGTGGCACGGCTGGTAGGAAACGAAGGCGAAGGAGCTTGACCGCTGAGTAATGGAGAAGACCAGACGCCGGGTGGTGGTGGATGAGCAGCAGGAGAGTCCAAACCAAAGCAGGCAGCAGGTAAATCCTAATGAACCGCATGGTTGATTATTGAGACGGATCAGAGTCTTGGTGTAGGGAAAAGGCAGGAAGGACTGAATAAAACAGAAAAAAGCAAAAAAGCACGATGAGCAGCGGCAACCAAGATGCGCCAGCGTTTGCTCACTGGAAGGAAGTGAATAGACCTGTACCAGGGAATTTGTGAGGCATATTTGTTAGAAACAGGTCTAAGATGGAGAACTTTTCAGGACGGTTTTTGTTTAGTCTAGTGGGAGTGTCAATGAGTTGGGTTAGATTGAGATACAGGCAACTTCCTTTGAATTTATCACAGATGGGGGTTGACTTATCCTAGTCAATGTTGAAATCTCCTGCCAAAAAGATCTCTGAATTTTAAATTACTAAGGAATTACATCAGGGAGGACAGAGCCTCACATGGTGCTGAAGGGTGAAGAGGGACGGTAACAACCACTACATATAATATCTGGCCTCCATTCATGAAGATGGGAGCAGCCATTTGGTTTGGAATTGTTTTAGAAGACACAAGACTAGCAACCAGAGAATCTCTGATGTAAATAGAGACTCCACCCCCCCACCCCCCACCCCCTTTGGATGATCACAGCGGTAGATGTTAAATCCATTGATTACCAGATCATTATTCAGTACAGATTTGTTGAGCCAGGGTTCAGAGATGAAGATTACATCTGTCCCAGAAGAACAGACCAGAATTTTCAAGGCATCAAGTTTTCTCAGAAGGCTATGTGCGTTTACATGCAGAAAATGAAGTCCTAACATGTTTTTAAAGTCATTTGGTGTGATGTAATTAGTGGGGGGTCTAGAGTTAGGCTGAATCCCTGAGAGCAGTAACAACATTATTATCAGACATTTTCTTGAGTTTTTCGTGACTGATGTGTATTTACAGGAGTTAAAAGTGTGACAATTAGCCCCCATAATCGAACCAATGGAAACATTAATGAAGACGCGATCATTCAGAACCCAAAAACAGTCAAAGTTGCAGTGATGGGCAAATCCAAGTGTAATAACAAGATTCAGTGACTCTAGATAGTCTGAGATCTGAAAACAATGATAATAATATGAATGGTGCGGAAAAGTCTCAGACCATAAAACGTCACAAATCAAATGGGCAAACAAATTCGACGAGGTGGCCCAACTGCAGTTCAGTTGGGTTCAGGGGCCTCCGGCCCCCCCTGTGAAGATGGATGGATGCTCCCATGAGAAACAAAAGCTGGGTCCAGAACCAACAAGCAGACATAGATAATTTGCAGTAAATAGCAGAGCAAGCTGCCAGAAAATCCTCCTGAAATGAAAGGCATGGCCCTAGCTCAGCTTGGGGCAGCTGTGGCTGAGTGGTTAGAGCAGTCGTCCTCCAATGCGAGAGTTGGGGGTTCGAACCCACCAGCAATCACATGCTGAAGTGCCCCTGGGCAAGATACTGAACCCCTCATAGCCTTTGATGTGTGTCCTATCAGTGTATGAATGTGATAAAGCTCTAATTAGTCTCTTTAGAATAATTAGTTCAATTAGCTTTGTAGAGATCTAGTAGAGTGCTGTATGAATGTGTAAATGAGGACACAGATTGAAGTGTAAAGTGCTTTGAGTATCTTGAAATAAGATAGAAAGGCGCTATATAAGTACAGTCCATTTAGCTCATTTCAGGTCAACAGGGTACAACAGCATGATACAAAATAAAATGAATTATCATCCAGGTGAGTTTGGATGGAGGCCTGCAGCAATTCCGATGCAAACTCCTAACTTTTCTTGAGCACCATGCAGCGCTGCTCCTCCGCACGTCCCCTCCACACCCGACAACACGAGAGGCACCCTCGGTGAAAACTACGAGACTGACCAGAGAGGCTGAGGCTGAAGTCGTCACTGGTCCGGTCCGATTATGCTCCAGTCCGGCTCCGGCGCTCCATAGCACGAGAGACGAAGTGGCTGAAGTTGTCCCTGGCACAAAGTCTAAGACCGGCTCTGTTGAAGACAAAGTCCCCCACAGCCAACTCGGTTCCGTTCTGGTCCTGTTCGGGGGACACAGGTACACTTCCCTCATACCAATGAAAACATCACAAGAGCCAGTCCAGCAGAAAACCAGCGAAATACCACCCGGTGATTCTCGTCGGAACCAAGTTGTCAAGGAGGCCGCTGTGTGGAGTTCAGCCTGTTCCTAAAAGAGACATGTCCTGGCATATCCCGCTTCAAGGCCTCGGAGTCCAAGATAATGAAAACCATGTGTGGAAGAACACATATACACTTACATTCTTGCACACCACATAAACACACATGTATATGACACACACTTACACAAACACACACACGGTCACGCATGGACACACACGCAGGTAGAGAGAAGCAGAGGAGCAAATAGATGTCTTTTCTTTTTAATAAAAATTGCCAGTTTTAAGATGAATGATAGAGATGTGTTTATAATAGTCAAAAAACAAGTAGATAATCAAGTGATACTATAAACTTTGTGATTTTAAAAAGTAAAACTTTGTGATTTTAAGAGATAAACTTTGTAATTTGAGAATGTATTCTGTTTAAACTTGTTCATGATGTTGAAAATTGAAGGAATGAACCCCATGTCCTCAAGAATGTTCTAGAAGGGCGTCATGAGTAGAAAAGTTACACAAGCAGAAGTATTTCGCAATGACAGGACCTTGAAAACAACTCTGAAGCACCAGAGAGATGCGACTCAGCATGACTAAACACAATTGAACAAGTACACCCAGATATTAATATGCATGAGGAGTGACTGGCAAATCCTCATAGATAAGCCTGAAAATCGGACCCAGGCTCAGCCCAGAAGGATGGATTTGTCCGATGGCATGATAGGTTTGGAGGTGTCAGTCAAATCCTCAGGCTATATAAACAAATGTTTCTGTGAAACCTCCGCTGTTGGGGACCACTGCTCGTGTGAGGAGGCGACGAACAGGACCTGTATGGACCACGAGACGATTGTGAATTAATAGGACAAGTTGGACGGTCCCAGCTGAAGAAGAACAAGGGTGAAATCCGTTGGAATATGCTTCTTTCAGAGCTATTTATCTACCCTCAGCCCGGATTATTCCTAAATCATTTTCTTCAAATTCAGACCAGACAGAGGACCAGAAACGGCCCGCATCCAAGAAGGATGGGGAAATCTGCTTCTTGCTATGATCAGTAAAATGGTAAGAAGACGTTTCTCAAACTTAGTCCTTAATAAAACCTTATTCCAAATCAAGGCAGCAGTGCATGAATTGGCAAGCAAAAAGATTAATTACATTATAAATCTGGTTGCTCAGAGTTGCGGAAAGGTCTTTATTGCAGTGAGAAATAACGTATTGGTTCAGGTAGAGAGTGTAAGTAAACTGTGCGGATACTTGTGTTCCTGAGTAAGTCAGGGTGTGGCCGGCCGTACAAAAGACCTCCAAGGCCGAGCAGAGTAGAGTCCATGAGCCATCCTCAAGCCCTCCACAGGGACAGAAATCTACCTTGCCCAGGAAAGGTCAACAACTGGAAAGGGACTAAGGAGTGAATATTATTCATCATGTAACCTCTTTGTAATCAAATGTAATCATTGCTGTTGTAATGAGAGATAATATGCGTCTGATATTATCCATAATTTAAACGGATTTTTTCATTTTTCTGGACTGAGTACTATCGTGCCTTGAATGATTAAATGTGGACGGAAACGTGTTTTGATTTCTGACTCACCAACAACAGTGAGCCGTTAAATTAAAACGATTTAAAACACATCACACATTTACATTAATTGACAGATTGATTACAATTAATACAGCATAATTAATGAGCTTTACAATGAGAAATCATACGGCCATGATATCTCACTTGCAACTAATTACAACAGACATTTCTGAAAATATCTGGATTAATTACTGCAGATAGAAGAGTTTTAAAGATGGGAAAATGAAGTTTAAATGGAGAGAGATGGATGAGGGAATGTGTCTGTATAACCAGATCAGCACGCTTCTTTAGACGCAGCTTAATCCACGGTACACTCGCAAGTGAAGATCGACTCTTTTACCTTTGCAGACGATAGTTTCGGCTTAGGTGTAGAGTTTTCTTTCAACTCTTTTCAGCGTCTCCGTAAGAACAGCTGTGACCTCAGGAGTCGTGATATCATCACAGAACAGACTTCCTCAGAAGTTATGAAGTTTTCACCGGGTGGAGTCACAGCGAGGCATCGTGGCTCCTACAGGAACTCCAGCCGAACTCCATCAGTACCAGTCAGTTCGCTCCAGAACTTCAGTTCATCCCAGAACTTCGGATCATGTCTGGAACTTCTTGTTCTCTCCAGCAACTGACTGGAACTAGGAAGTGTCGACATTTAAAGAGTTCTGTTTCCAGTTCATTTGGGAAGTCCTGATTGGCTGAAAGAACCAACAGGGGTGTGGTTTTAGTGACGTAAGGGGTTACTACAAGTCAGAAAAACAGCAAAGATGTTTTAGGAACAAACAGAGAAATGTTTTGAAGAAACAGAGACATTTAGGAGCCAGTCTCCTTCTATCTATCTAAAAAAGTTAAACATGACATTTCGTTCCGATAAACATGTTTTTGACCGTTCCTTGACTTTTGACCGACTCACTACTTGCTCATTTCAGACAGAAGATCAAAAAAATGCATAATTACTCTTGTAACAGACATTAACTTGATTTCTACTTTGAATGAGGATTAAAAATCATTAATACTGTTTCACAGTTGATTTAAAGTGAGTAGTTCACTTCAACATTTAAAATGGTTTGAACTAAACACACTTTTGATTATCAAGACATTTGTAAAATAGTAATGATAATATGAAAGAGAGTGTTCTTTCAATTGACCAGTGCAGGACACACCTAGAAAGTCTCTGGATGAGCTTAATTTGTGTTTCTGGACTCAAATCAATGAAATAACAGTTCCTGTTCCAGGAAGGCTTTGACCTGAGGCTTAGTTCACTACACTGTGCATACCGCTGTTCCCCTGCGAAGATTATTGATTAAAGTAAAGCAAAACGTAAAATTCTGGATTCTTATTTCATCACCCTCTTTGTCCATGGAAGTGGAAAACTTTGTTCAGAGAAACAACAGAAGCACGGGAGGTTTTTAACGGTTTATTAGCTTTTGATTATAAAACAACATCCAAGAGTCTAGCGCCCAGACTCTAAACAAAGCCAGATCGGTTAACAATTGCAATGCTAAATCAGGAGATGACTGAGCAATCACTGTGCAAGGGGCGGGGTACACATTAGACAGGTCGCAAGTCCAACACAAGGCCACATAGAGACAAACAAGAAAAACAACCATTCACTCTCTCACTCACACCTAGGGACAATGTAGAGTTACCAATCAGCCTAACATGCATATTTTTGGTTTGTGGGAGGAAATCGGAGTACCCGGAGAAAACCCACGCATGCACGGAGAGAACATACAAACACTACCCAGAAAGGCCCCCAGACTGGGATTTGAACTGGAGACCTGCTTGCTGAGAGGCAGCAGCTCTACCAGTTGCACCTCTGTGACGCCCCACATTGATATCATTTTATGAATAATAGTTTTAATGTCATTTAAGTTTTCCTTTATAACATAAATAATATGGGATTTATGGTGACAGATTTTATAGAGGTAGTCCTGTTTAATTAATTTTGTGGAAGAGCGGAACCTTTGGGGTCCTCACCCCTGCCCCGACTGCTTATTTCGTGACAACTTCCTGCTCACGTTCATATGCCATCTGGAGAAAAGACACGAGTGTCGTGGTTCTTGTTCTTACACACTACATTTATGTTATAGGTCAGCACTCGATTGAAATAACTGTGAATTAAAGCCTTAACCTATGTTTTACTTTTTGTTTGCTAAGTCATAGTGTTGGGTGGTTTATGCGGCTTGTGAGAACTGTTTTATTAAGAGTTGTTGGGGCGGCTGTGGCTGAGTGGTTAGAACAGTCGTCCTCCAATGCGAGAGTTGGGGGTTCGAATCCACCAGTAGTCACATGTTGAAGTGTCCCTGGGCAAGACATTGAACCCCTCACTGCCTATGATGTGTGTCCCATCAGTGTATGAATGTGATAAAGCTCTAACTAGTCTCTTTAGAATGATTTGTTCAATTAGCTTTGTAGAGATCTAGTAGAGTGCTGCTTGAATGGGTAAATGAGGACAGATTGTAGTGTAAAGCGCTTTGGGTATCTTGAAATAAGATAGAAAGGAGATATATAAGTACAGTCCATTTACCATTTAAACTGCAGTTGGCACAGGTGGCAGAGCTGACCTGCATTTTATGCAAGTCTTGTGGTAATTAGCGCCTTTCTTGCGAAAGTAAATTTGTGCCTAAAATGTGTTTCTCAAAATAGAAATTAACGTATTATGCAGTTTATTTATATGTAAATGCCTTCCAAACAATTTTGTATGAGTCCTGATTTGACTTGAGTGTTTTATAAGCTGCTGTATTGTTCAGAGTGTCAAAAAAGTGCAAAGTCCATTTCTAAATAAGCTAAATATGTGAAAGCACAGATGAGTAACTGAGCATTACACTATTTCAATGGAAGTGCATTAAAATACATAAAAGCACATTAAAGTGTTCACATTAAGCCACAGCTGGGTTGTTTACCAGTGGTGGGATGTAACTAAGCACAAATACTTTGTTACTGTACTTAAGAACATTTTTCGTGTATCTGTACTTTACTTAAGTAGAGTTAAATGTGGGCACTTTTTACTTTTACTTCACTACATTTTACATCAAGTATCTGTACTTTCCACTACACTACATTTCTATAATACGTTGCATTACAAGTTACATTCATTTTGCGGCTTTTTGATTTGTTTGTTACTTTGAAAGTAACCAATGGTGAGAGGGGAGCTGGTCCATTGAATCACTGCAAAGTGGGCAGGTAACGTTAGGCCCACCTTCAAGAAGAGCTGGGCCAATGACATATATTCTAGTATATACATCATTGAGCTGGACGCACCCACAGCACCACTAGCACACCCAAAATGTATTCCACAGCAAGAGAGTCACCCAGAAGATATGCGCCACCCATGGCCTTATTGAAAGACTACTCAGTACAACAGGACAGATTCTCTCTCCCAAAAGAGCCTGATTGGACTCAAAAATCTTTGAATACCAACTTCTTCTGAACTTGAACAAGAAATTCTTGCTGCAATATTAAAATGTGTCAGTTCATGATGTTAGTCAAGTCAAGTCAAGTCAGATTTATTTATAGAGCACATTTAAAACAGAAACTGTTACCAATGTTAGGACAGGAGACAAGAGATGTCTCCAAATGGCTCGACACTCAGGTCCAAGTTTTAAAAATGGTGTCAGAAAGTTAAAATATTGTTCAATATTGACCCATTACAAGGTTGAATAGACAGTATTTAACTAGTGTTGATGACAAACTGGAGTTGAAATATCAGTTGAAATGACCAGTGGCTGTTCCTTTGTTAGTTGTGTCTAATGCTCCTTTTGTTCAGGCAGACAACTTTTACTTAAATGTGTTTACTGCAGTTAAAATGACACATTGGTTTTGATTTGTGTTAAATAAAAACTTTCACAGGTATAATCATTCCTCTTTCTTATTTTGATTAATGGCATTTAACTCTGCATGTCATCCCTGAAATTCTGACGCACAGAACCACAAGTCCAAGTGTGAAATGTGTCACAGAGTAAACACAATAAAAACATATATTATCTGCAGCATTGTTCATTAAAATGACTCAACACTATTAATGTATTACAGAAAATATACATATGGTACGCAGACTTAAAGATATGTAGACCATTACATTAGGTAATACAATCAGCAAATACTTTTACTTTTAATACTTTAAGTATTTTAAAAGCAAGTACGTATTTACTTTTACTTAAGTAAAAATATTAATGTGGTACTTCTACTTTTACTAGAGTACATTTTTGTCAGTTTATTTGTACTTTTACTTAAGTACAGTGTTTGAGTACTTTCTCCACCAGTGTTGTTTACCGATATTGCAGAGAATCAACTGGAGATGTGAAGAGCAGTAATTGTAAATGATTTTGAGTAATGAGATGTGAACAAATGTAGAATATTACTCTAATTTGAGTTTGTCAATTTGTTTATACTAGATGTGTAAAGCACTGAAATGTAAACAAAATTGTAAATAAGTTAAAAAGGAACTTAAAATAGATATCCTGATGCATGCTCAATAATCCAGGTAGAAAATTTAAAAAAAGGTAAATCTGGTCCTCTGGACATTCAAAAAAAAAAAAAAAAAAAGCAAAACAAAAAAAACGTAGAAAAGTTTTGTCTTTCATCCGAAAGACTTCCTCAATCTCAGGTGCTGTATTCAGCACAGTCTTGTAAATAGCACCTTCTTAGAGTGGATCAACCAGTTTTGCTGCTGACAACCAAGACCAGCTGCTCACATGGTCAAGAAGGACCATCAGCCTAACGATGGATCATTAGCACACTGATGGCTGTTTACTATTCACAGGAGGCTGAGTGATACTAGCAATAAGAGCATTGTAAGAGGGGGACAGTTGAACCCGGAGGCCTCCACCCCTGTTTAATGATGGAGGATTTCTTTTCACAAAGATGGCTTCCTTTACTCCTTACCATCGTTCCTCTCTATCCAGGATGTGAACATCTTCATCCCTGAAAGAGTGACCGCTGGCCTGGAGATAAGTGTAGACCACAGAGTCAAGGCATGATGTTGTTGTTCTTCTGCGCTGGGCCATTCTTTTGGCCAGTGGCTGTTTAGTTTCCCCAATGTAAGACTGATCACAGCCCTCCTGACACTGAACAGCATACACAATATTACTCTGTTTGTGCTGGGGGACTGGATCTTTGGGATGAACCAATCTTTGCCGTAATGTATTTTGGGGTTTACAAGCCACTGGGACATTGTGTTTAGAAAATAAACGTCTCCGTTTCTCTGATACTCCCGCAACATATGGATTGACCACTGGTCTGGGTTCCTCCTTTTCACCTGATGGCTGACTGGAGTCCTGTTTGGGTTTCTTCTCTGCTTTCAGGAAGTCCCAGTTACGATATCCACATTGCTTTAGAGCCTGTCTTGTGTGAGATTTCTCCTTCTGCCTGGCTCCTGAGTTAGTGGGGACGCTGTCTGCTCTGTGGTAAAGAGTCCTGATGACTCCTAACTTGTGCTTGAAAGGATGATGGGAGTCAAACTGCAAATACTGGTCTGTGTGGGTGGGTTTGCGGTACACCTCAGTTTGCAAATGTCCTCTATCAGAGACTGAGACCTCACAGTCCAAGAAAGCCAACCTGACATTTTTTACATCTTCTCATGTGAACTTGATGTATTTATCCACAGAGTTGATGTGGTCAGTAAAATGTTGGACTTTCTAGGATTTAATTTTAACCCAGGTGTCATCAACATACCTGAACCAATGACTTGGTGGTGTACCTGAAGAGGACGTCAAGGCTCTCTTTTCTACCTTCTCCAAGTACAGGTTGGCAACAATAGGAGAAACTGGAGACCCTATAGCGAGGCGGCAGTGGCTGAGTGGTTAGAGCAGTTGTCCTCCAATTCGAGAGTTGGGGGTTCGAATCCACCAGCAGTCACATGTCGAAGTGTCCCTGGGCAAGACACTGAACCCCTCATAGCCTCTGATGTGTGTCCCATTGGTGTCTGAATGTGATCTAAAGCACTGATTAGTCTCATTAGAATGATTTGTTCTTTTAGCTTTATAGAAATCTAGTAGAGTGTTGTATGAATGGGTAAATGAGGACACAGATTGTAATGTAAAGCGCTTTGAGTATCTTGAAATAAGATAGAAAAGCACTATATAAGTACAGTCCATTTACCAAACCACACTCATGTTTCTGCCTGTAATATTGCTCCCCATATGTGAAGTAGGTTGACTGCAGGCACAGTTTCAAGAGTTGACACAGTTGTTCTGTGGAAAGCGTGGTCCTGCTGCTCAGAGTGGGGTCTGATTTTAATCTTAAACTGACCACTTCTACTGCATCATCAACAGGAATGCACGTAAAGAGTGATGTGACATCAAAAGAGACCATTGTTTCATCAGTCTCCATGATGACATCCCTCATCTTATCCACAAAGTCCATGTGTTCTGTATGTGATGTTCTCAGCTGCCAACTAAACTACTACTTAACATTTAATAATTTATTTTGAGTGCAAATACAATTATCAGGGTAAAGTCTTTCTTAAAAGAATTTATCTTTCTTAAACATTCTTTTGTTCTGCTTAGCTTAAAACAGTATTAACAGAAAACAACAAGAACATTTGTGTAATAATGCATTTAGTGTAGGAAATTTGTAAACAAACACATTGAGCCTCAGAAGCCATGACTTTCCATGTGTAGTAAAAAGATAACTTGTAAACTAAAAAGGGCAATGCTCCATCACTGGAGTCAGTTCATTTCTTCCATTTGTATGTATTGAACTTGTTGTATGTGCGGGCAACCCAGTTGTAACGAGACCCAGAACGACACAAGACTCAAGCTACGAAAAGTGATGTTTATTTACAGTGATACTAGAAAAATATATACAATATATATATACACGGTCCTGGGACTGGAACTCCTGGAAGAGGGAAATAGTTTGTTCAGGTCGGGAGCAGGTAAGTGACACAGGAGGAAAGGATTTTGATTTGTTGTTTCTGTCTTACAGCTTCTTCGGTACTGGAGTGAGTTCAGGAGTCCCGAGATGCATGAGTCCCAGCAACAGGGTTCAGAAATCCAAGGTCCACAGGTCTGGGTTTTGTGAGACCAGGCAGGATGTCGAAAGATCAGGACAGGAATGGCACGGCCAAAACGAGGAACTGCTGGCATAGGAAGCACAAGGTCAGTATCACAAATACTTGAGAACATAAAAGGCTGAGAGCACTAGTACCGGCAGGGAATCAATGCTCCAGCATCGAGTAGTCTTGACTGCAGCCTTAAATAGGAGTTGATGCTCATCAGGGAGATGACCGCCAGGTGTAGGTCGTTAGCGGCCATCTTGGGAGCTGCAGCAGAGCTACTTTCCCATTACCCCCCCCCCCCTCAAGAATCGCCTCCAGGCGACCTGAGGCGCTTTTCGGGGTGTGCTCTGAAGAACGTCGTGATCAGACTTGGGTCCAAAATGAACGAGCGGGGAATCCAGGATCTCTCCTCGGGACCGTATCCCTCCCAGTCCACGAGATACTGGAAACCCCTGCCTCGACGTCTGACGTCCAAAATGGTGCGAACCGTGAAGGCGGGATGGTTGTCAATCAGTGGGTGGAGGGAGGTCGGTAGGCGGGCACAGAGGACTCTCGGAGACCGGCTTCACCTGAGAGACGTGAAATGTGGGATGGATCCTCATTGAGCTGGGGAGTTGAAGGCGGACTGCTGTGGGGTTGATTATTCTCGTGATGGTGAAAGGGCCAATGAATCGTGGAGCCATCTTTCTGGGAATGTCTTTCAGGTGAATGTCTCTCGTTGACAGCCAAACCTTTTGGCCCACCTGGTAAGACGGGGCAGAGGAACGATGTCGGTCGGCGTACTTCTTGTTCTGAGCTGCGGTGCATAGAAGGGCTGCTCTTGTTTGCAGCCAAACGCGTCAACATCGCCGGAAGTGGTGTTGGACAGACGGCACCGTGATGTCCGTCTCAAGACTAGGGAACAGAGGAGGCAAGTATCCCAGAGAGGCTTCGAATGGTGACATACCTGTGGCCGTGGATCTGTGAGCGTTGTGGGCATACTCTACCCACACCAGATGTTGAGACCAGGCTGAGGGATTGTTCTCCACGACACAACGAAGGGTGTTCTCAAGTTCCTGGTTACACCTCTCAGCCTGGCCCTTAGACTGTGGGTGGTAACCTGAAGTTAGACTTGCAGATGCCCCTAGGGTTTTACAAAATGAGCGCCAGACCTGGGAAATAAATTGTGGTCCACGGTCAGAAACAATGTCGGAGGGAATACCGTGGATACGAAAAACATGCTGGATTAATATTTGTGCAGTCTCAAGGGCAGAAGGTAACTTGACCAAGGGAATGAAGTGAGCCGATTTAGAGAATCGGTCAATGACAGTCAAGATGACCGTGTTACCTTCAGACGGGGGAAGTCCAGTGACAAAGTCCACCGATATGTGGGACCAAGGGCGGCTGGGTGAGGGTAGTGGTTGTAGGAGTCCGGCCGGGGGTTGATTTCCTGTTTTATTGCGGGCGCAAGTAGCACAGGCAGCAACAAAGTCCTTAACGTCCTGGACCAATGTCGGCCACCAGAAGTGGGACTTGGTTAGGGACAACATGCGGGTAACTCCTGGGTGACAAGAAAGTTTGTTAGTGTGAACCCACTCCAGTACCTTAGCCCTCATGACAGAGGGGATGAACAGGGTTCCGGGGGGTCCCAGGCCAGGGTCGGGCTCTTCCTTGTGGGCATCGCGGACCTCCTGCTCAATGGGCCATGTGAGAGCTCCCACGATGCACGTTGAGGGGACGATATGTTCCTCGAGTTCAGGACCATCTGGGGGAGAGAATTGTCGGGACAGGGCATCCGGCTTGACATTCTTAGAACCAGGCCTGTAAGTCAATATATAATGGAAACGATTAAAGAACAGGGACCACCGTGCCTGTCTGGGGGTTAATCGTTTAGCGTCCCTAAGATAGGTCAGGTTCTTGTGGTTGGTCCATATGAGGAAGGGGATCTCAGTACCCTCCAACCAATGACGCCACTCTTCTAAAGCCAGTTTGACGGCTAGTAATTCACGATTTCCCACATCGTAATTACGTTCGGCTTGGGACAAATGCCGAGAAAAGAAGGCACAGGGGTGTACCTTATTGTCTCTGGGGGATCTCTGAGAAAGAACGGCACCTACCCCAGTGTCGGAAGCGTCCACTTCCAGGATGAACTGTCGTTTGGGGTCAGGATGGCAGAGGATGGGTGAGGTTGAGAAAAGTTGTTTTAATTTATTGAAGGTGGAGTCTGCTTCTGTAGTCCATTTGAACGTTCTGTTAATTGAGGTAAGTTGGGAGAGTAGTGCGGCAATACGGCTGTAATCTCTAATGAAACGTCTGTAAAAGTTTGCAAAACCAAGAAAGCGTTGAAGCTGCTTACGGGTCTCAGGAACGGGCCATTCTACTACTGCTTTGATCTTCTCCGGATCGGTACGATAATGTCCTTCCCCGAATATAAACCCCAGAAAGGAAACAGATGAAGTGTGAAACTCACACTTCTCGCCTTTGACAAATAATTGGTTCTCATATAGCCTCTGAAGAACTGTTCTGACCCTCTTGATATGTTCCTCCTTGTCATGAGAGTAGATTAAGATATCATCAAGATATACAAAAACGAACTCCCCTAAAAAGTCTCTGAATACGTCATTGACTAATGCCTGGAAGACTGCAGGAGCGTTAGTGAGACCAAATGGCATAACTAGATATTCGAAATGACCCAAAGGGGTCCGGAAGGCCGTCTTCCATTCGTCACCCTCCTTAATACGAACCAAGTGATAAGCGTTACGCAAATCTAGCTTAGTAAAAATGGTGGCTGATTGTAATTGTTCATGTATGGAGTCGATAAGCGGAAGAGGATATTGGTTTTTTACAGTAATGTTATTTAAGCCCCGGTAATCGATGCATGGACGTAGGGTCTTATCTTTCTTGGCTACAAAGAAAAATCCAGCCCCTACCGGGGAGGTGGATGGACGAATAATACCGGAGTCAAGTGACTCCTCAATGTACTCCTTCATGGAGTCTCTCTCTGGACCAGAGAGGTTGAACAGACGACTAGCTGGTAAGGGAGCCCCTGGAAAAAGATCTATCGCACAGTCGTATGGTCGATGTGGTGGCAAGGACAAGGCTCTCTGTTTACTAAAAACAGGAGAGAGGTCGTGATACTCAGGCGGAATGGAGGTTAAGTCAATTTGTTCTATATTGGTGTCTTGTTTTGTTGCATTAGAGATTCCAGAACGGAGACAGTGTTTTAGACACCTTCCGCTCCATTTCTCTATTCTGCCAAGTTCCCAATTTATGTGAGGGTTGTGGAGTTTTAACCAGGGGTATCCTAAGATTACTTGGTCATGGGGTGAATCGAAAACAAAGAAACTGACGTGTTCGTGATGATTGCCGGATGTAATTAAGTGTAATTCAGTGGTACGGTGTTGGACCTGGGATAGTGTATCGCCAGTGATACCTGTGATGGAAACGGTGGGTATTTTTTCGGTGGGTAGTGACAATTCGGACACCAGACTTTGACTAATTAAATTTTGTTCAGCGCCGGAGTCTATGAGTGCAGAAACGGGGAAGCGGTTATGATTATATTGAATGACCGTAGCAATGGTCAGTCTACTTAATGGGGAGAGCGAAGAAGTCCCCACCAATATCTCCCTCTTTATTGATGGGTGTTCTCGTTTCCCTGAAACGGACAGGCGGCAACAAGATGCCTATTTTGACCACAATAGAAACATAACCCTTGTTCTCGGCATTTTTGTCTAACGTCGGGAGTAAGACGGGTGCGTCCCACCTGCATGGGCTCTGACTCTGATAAAGAGAGTGAAGGGTGTGACGCGTGGGTAAAAAGATTTTGGAACTTGGGAAACGAAGGCGACTCTTTACCACGGACAACACTGAGTGACGGACCTGAACCGGAAGTGGCGGTACGTTGGGAGTTGTAGTCCCGTTCCCGCTGTCGCTCGCGGAAGCGCTCATCAATCGAAATGGCCAGATTAATGAGGGCGTCAAAATTGGACGGCTCGTCCCTAGCGGCGATCTGGTCCTTTAACGGATCCGATAGCGAATTTAGAAAAGTTCCCTGTAGTGCTCTCTCGTTCCATCCGGTTTGTGCGGCGAGGATGCGGAACTCGAGGGCGTGTTCGGCTACTGGTCGCCGGCCCTGACATAAGCCCAGGAGACGTTTCTCTGCGTTTGGACCCGATAGTGGTCTGTCGAATATCCTGCGAAACTCAGTAAGTACACTACTAAAAGAAATAACTTTTAGATCATGCTGGCGGAGAAAAGAAGTTGCCCACCGGAGTGCGTTACCCTTTAACTGGCTCGTAAAGTAGGTGATCTTAGCGTTTTCAGAAGAGTAGAGCCTGGGAGCTCCACTGAATGCGAGCTCACATTGGAGGAGAAAACCGTCGCATTGTTCTGGGTCACCGGAAAAAAGTTCAGACGGTTTTACCAGTAGTTGAGGCTCCGATGAGTGTCCCGCCGAGCATGTGCAGGTGTGACTGTTCTCAGGGGTTTCTGCTGCGACTGTAGGAGGAGAAGGAGAGAGAGTCTGTTTAATTGAATAAACCATACCTCCCAGCTCCTGTAGATTAGCTTGAGTTTGCTGTTGTTGCTGGATCATTTGTGAAAGAATCTTCTCAAGCTGGTTTACTCGCTCCGTTTGCGACGAGGACATGGCTTGGTCGTTCCGAGCCTCGTTCTGGGTTTGGTCTGGCTGGAGCATTTCTGTTGTATGTGCGGGCAACCCAGTTGTAACGAGACCCAGAACGACACAAGACTCAAGCTACGAAAAGTGATGTTTATTTACAGTGATACTAGAAACATATATACAATATATATACACGGTCCTGGGACTGGAACTCCTGGAAGAGGGAAATAGTTTGTTCAGGTCGGGAGCAGGTAAGTGACACAGGAGGAAAGGATTTTGATTTGTTGTTTCTGTCTTACAGCTTCTTCGGTACTGGAGTGAGTTCAGGAGTCCCGAGATGCATGAGTCCCAGCAACAGGGTTCAGAAATCCAAGGTCCACAGGTCTGGGTTTCGTGAGACCAGGAAGGATGTCGAAAGATCAGGACAGGAATGGCACGGCCAAAACGAGGAACTGCTGGCATAGGAAGCACAAGGTCAGTATCACAAATACTTGAGAACATAAAAGGCTGAGAGCACTAGTACCGGGAGGGAATCAATGCTCCAGCATCGAGTAGTCTTGACTGCAGCCTTAAATAGGAGTCGATGCTCATCAGGGAGATGACCGCCAGGTGTAGGTCATTAGCGGCCATCTTGGGAGCTGTAGCAGAGCTACTCTCACAGAACTTGTGCCTCAGTAAGGAGTGGTTTGTTTTTCAGAGCCTAAGAGTAAAACTCTGAGCAAGACATTTCATCATTTAGACTGACAATGAGCTCACTTCTAATTAGTTCAGAAGAACATTTGTTTTGCACATCAGTCCACTTATTTTTCATGAGAGAAAATCATTTCCACAAATCCAGTGGAAGATGAAATGAGGACAAAGGATACAATAGCCGGATGTTGGGGAGGTCAGCTGCCTAAAGAACTTGCATCCACCTGTTTGCTGTTCCCTTGGACTGATACCTTCTCCTGAGCTTCTGTGGTGAGGTGCTACAGTCACGCATTCCGCATGAAGCTCATCCATAGACATGCTTAGCCTGCAGAAAGGAGTTAAAAGTTTTATTATGAGTTCACTAGAGGCACATAGGTCATGCACAGTGGTAAATAAATGGGAACAAATATTTGTTTTTCTTTAGGATTTTGCATCATATCCTAAACTACCTTTTGAAGTTACTTTAATATACCATATATAAACTGTGAAATTTTTTAAAGATGTGTATAAGTATGCATATGATTATATACTGTAAAGTAAGTTTGATTATTTATTTATTTCTATATATCAGTTGTATCCATTCGTATATAACTATCATTAATAAAACATGGTTCATCTTCACCTTGTTTGAAGCATCGGTGTGAAGAGAGGATGGGAGTGGGTTGCTTCCACTTTCAATTTTTGGACCACTTCTTCTATTGCATTTGAACATAGGACATCTTCAGGACATCGGGGACCACAGCCTCAGCCTTCGTCCTCCCACAGGACATCTTCTTGGCAATGCTGGAGTCATTCAGTATTTGGAGAGTCGGCTTAAATCAGTCGTCTGAGTTGTAAATTAAAGTATGTTTCACAGTGTGGTATACTGGACTCTACTGGTATATGGACTCTCTCTGCAGTAATCATAAACATAAGAAATATTATATAAATTAATTTGTGTATTTTTTATTTATCTATTTTATGTAATTTTTATTCTACTTGTTTATCACAATAAAAATATATTTGGCTTTTAATGTTCTCCTGGTTTTGTTGTCTTTCCCATTTCTTATGTGTCCAGCGGTGGAAGCTGTTTGACATCAAAATGTCCACCATGGGCTACAGACAAAGTGCGCTGGCAGACAGTACAATGTGCTTTATAGCCATTAGCGTGCACTCTTTCCAGCCACGTTTCCTTTTCCCACTCGATTCTGTATTTTTGAAGCTGTTTCTTTGTTTTTTCCAGGGAGGAGTAGTCAGATTATTGATGGAAGATGAACCATGTGCGCTGTTTAAATCCTCTGAATTCCTGCCGCTCGCGTCCACGATGTCTTGTTGTCGAATCCTGTCTGTCGACGGTTGTGATAAACAACAGGATCTGGACCAATGAGATGAGTCAGATTCAGGGCTTCGTGAGTAAGAAGACTGCTCATTGGTCACAGCGCAGGAATGGGCGGGAGTTAATTTATCGTAAAATCCCATATACAGCGCCCCATCATTTACTAACTCTATTGACATGGACATGTTTTTTGACTTTCATGATAATACGGAACAAAGTGCGTCCCGTTACAGCTCAATACGGAACGCGTACTTTTGTTTCTAAATATGGTACAATTCCATTTTTTACGGGACGGTTTGCAACCCTAGCATAATCACCTGGTAAGATGTCTCCTGATGGTGTGTCAATGTCCACATAGTTTGTGGGGATGTACTGCCTACAGTCGAAATTGTACGCCAGCCAGTTGTGTAGCGCCACACATGCTTTTACAACATGGACTGTTTTGGATGGATTATATTCCATCGGGTGGCCGAAGATCCACCATCTGGATGACAAGATAGGCGTTTTCGATTGTTCTCCGAGCCCTGCTGTGATGGTAGTTGTAAACCAGATGTGTTTCCTCCAGATTTGAGCCTGTGCATGATAGAATATCAAAATTATTACTCATAATTCAATTCGGTTTATTTATTTGGCACCTATTGAAAACAAAGTTGTCTCAGAGCACTTTACAGAATCATTCATGTACATAGAAACACCATTTGATAAATCCAAAAAAGTTCAGTCTGGTCCTCTGGACATTCAAAAAAACAAAAAACAAACAAAGCAAAAAAAATATAAAAACGTTTCGTCTCTCATCCAAGAGACTTCCTCAGTCTGAGGTGCTGTTTTCAGCTCAGTCTCTTAAATAGCACCTTCTCAGAGTGGTTCAACCAGTTTGCTGCTGACAACCAAAACCAGCTGATCACATGCTCAAGAAGGACCATCAGCCTAACAATGGATCATTAGCACACTGATGGCTGTTTACTATTCACAGAGGGCTGAGTGATACTAGCAATCACAGCATTGTAAGAGGGGGACAGTTGAACCCGGAGGCCTCCACCCCTGTTTAATGATGGACGATTTCTTTTCACAAAGATGGCCTCCTTTACTCCTCTCTCAAACCATTGTTCCTCTCTGTCCAGGATGTGAACATCTTCATCCTTGAAAGAGTGACCGCTGGCCAGGAGATGAGTGTAGACCGCAGAATCCTGGCCTGATGATGTTGATCTTCTGTGCTGGGCCATCCTTTTGGCCAGTGGCTGTTTAGTTTCCCCGATGTAAGACTGATCACAGCCCTCCTGACACTGAACAGCATACACAATATTACTCTGTTTGTGCCGACGGACTGGATCTTTGGGATGAACCAGTCTTTGCCGTAATGTATTTTGGGGTTTAAAAGCCACTGGGACGTTATGTTTAGAAAATAAACGTCTCAGTTTCTCTGATACTCCCTCAACATACGGAATGACCACTGGTCTGGGTCTGGGTTCCTCCTTTTCACCTGATGGCTGACTGGAGTCCTGTTTGGGTTTCTTCTCTGCTTTCAGGAAGGCCCAGTTAGGATATCCACATTGCTCTAGAGCCTGTTTTGTGTAGGATTTCTCCTTCTGCCTGGCTCCTGAGTTAGTGGGGATGCTGTCTGCTCTGTGATACAGAGTCCTGATGACTCCTAACTTGTGCTCCAAAGGGTGATGGGAGTCAAACTGCAAATACTGGTCTGTGTGGGTGGGTTTGCGGTACACTTCGGTTTGCAAATGTCCTCTATCAGAGACTACCTCACAGTCCAAGAAAGCCAACTTGCCATTTTTTACATCTTCTCGTGTGAACTTGATGTATTTATCCACAGAGTTGATGTGGTCAGTAAAATGTTGGACTTCCTGAGATTTGATTTTAACCCAGGTGTCATCAACATACCTGAACCAATGACTTGGTGGTGTCCCTGAAAAGGACATCAAGGCTCTCTTTTCTACCTCCTCCATGTACAGGTTGGCAACAATAGGAGAAACTGAAGACCCCATAGCACACCCATGTTTCTGCCTATAATATTGCTCCCCATATGTGAAGTAGGTTGACTGCAGGCACAGTTTCAAGAGTTGACACAGTTGTTCTGTGGAAAGCGTGGTCCTGCTGCTCAGAGTGGTGTCTGATTTTAATCTTAAACTGACCACCTCTACTGCATCATCAACAGGAATGCACGTAAAGAGTGATGTGACATCAAAAGAGACCATTCATCAGTCTCCATGATGACATCCCTCACCTTATCCACAAAGTCCATGGTGTTCTGTATGTGGTGTTCTGAGCTGCCAACTAAAGGGATGAGTACAGACGCCAGATTTTTGGAAACATTGTAAGTGACAGAGTTAATCATGCTAACAATAGGTCTTAAAGGTACACCTTGTTTGTGGATTTTAGGTAAACCATACAGACTAGGTGTGGCCTCCCCTGGGTACAGTCTGTGGTACAGAAAACGGTCAATAGCCTTGTCCTGCTCCAAATTTTTCAGGCAATCTATTAACTTCTTCTTGTAACCACTTACTGGATCTCTTTTCAGAGGTTCATAAGTGGTTAAGTCACTAAGGAGTGTCATAACTTTCTCATGATAGTCTTTCTGGTTCAAAATCACTGTGCACCTTCCTTTGTCTGCTGGGAGAATGATGATGTTTTTGTCCTTGCTAAGAGTGGTGAGTGCATCCCTCTCCTCTCTACTGATGTTGGAAGGTGGTGGTTTGGCATTGCTGAGGCAGGATGAAACTTTGATTCTGAGCTGTTCTGCTTCACCCTCTTTCATTTTGTTGTTGTGGATGGCTGATTCTGTTGCTGTGATCATCTCCATCAGAGGAATTCTACTTGGTGCAACCGCAAAGTTCAGTCCCCT